>NW_017309395.1:9335-12212 GCF_000935625.1 Nanorana parkeri
CATTGCCGGAAGGGAGAAGAACATTCTTAGCGCAGAAAGCTGCATTGTATAAATCATATTCATAGCGAGGTTCTATTGCGGCTCTGCGTATGGGTGAAGCATGAGGATTAGATCGTTGATGTTACTGATTGGTTAAGGGTGGGAGGTTTAGGGATCGTCCGCTGTGGACTCTTGAGGAATGCATGTCTTAAAGGGGAACTCCAGAAATGATGTTCATAAAGAGCACGTGCAACGTCTGCTCTCTGTCTACAGACTGGCACTTCTTCAGAGTGGCTGCACCGCCTTATAGGGTCCCCAGGAGCCACACCGTAGCCACCCTTATGAGCGTGCTTTAGCCTGGGCGCTCCTTGTTATCATGGCATTAGGGATAAGGGCAGTCATAGGACCATAATGCAATGGCTACAGTGTACAAGCTTTAACCTGGCGAAGTCCACTGTATATCCCACCACAGTCCTGACCTGTATACCCCTTGAAGATGGGCGCTGAACTGGCTGCAGATGGGGCCGCTCTTATCCAAGACGACACCAGTACACTGAAGTATATACATCAATAAAGATGTTTTTCTGGACACATTACTTCTTTGTGCTGGTGCCATGCTGTATATTCTTCAACCAGGGAAAGGGTGTGTTCTGTGCTGTTTTATCAATGGGGATAAGGAACTTTATGTACTCCCAGGGGCGTCCCGAGGCGTGGTGTCACCCGGAGCAGCCACTACGCGACACCCCGTCTGGATATGTTCTGAAAAAATGCTCGATGCTGGAGGTTTCCCTGGCAGAAGTGAATACTTTAAAATAAAAAAGGAAATGTAGATCAATAAGAGCAAAATGCTGCGTGCATGCTGGGCTTTCCCTTAAAGGAGAATTATGAGGGGAGTGATTTCCACTCACCTCATAGTTCTAGCCGACCTGTGACAATGAGGCTGTCACAGGTCAGCTCAGTAGATCGGGAGGTGAGAGAACACATACTGGCGTTCGCTCACCTCTCGATCCTGTCACGGCTCTCTGCCGTGGCAGGGGGAGGGGCTGGATTCCCCTCTCCCCGCTCCGATCTGCCAGCGCTGACTGGCGGAAAGGAACAGGGCGGGTACATCTGGCTCTGCCTCTAGATAAGCAGAGCCAGCTGTCACTCACGCAGCTGGGCGGATCCCGTCGTCTAAGTCGTGATCCGCTCCGATTGCGGCGTCTCAGTATACCGCGAGCTGTAGCTCCCTATATACTGAGCTTAGGGTAACGGGAGGACGCTAGTTTGTGTCCTCCCGTCACCCTAAGGAGAACTATGGGGGAAAACACTGACCCCCATAGTTCTCCTTTAAGCAAATTATTGTGTTGCCCATGTTAACCTTAACCCCCCCCATCCTCAGCAACATATACTTGCCTTTCCCCTGCTGCTCAGAGTTGGTAGCTGGGACTTGTGGGTATGGAGGGGCATGTGTCTCATCCCATGTTCCAACGCTTGCCCAACCAGCTGAACAGAGGAGTAGAGGAGCAATAGAAAAGTGAAACCTGGCCAATTCAAGGTAAATGTCCCGGTACTAGAGATGTGAGCCCACAGGCGAGCAGGTGACACGGGATCCCCCAGGGCGTGGAATCTAAGGGCCGGCCGGTGTTCGGCCAGTCACGGAAGTTTGGACTTAGCTGCGTGCTGACCCCAGGTCACGACCCCCAGGTTCACCCTGCTCGTGTGGAGAGTACCCGAAGACACAGGACAGAGTGCAGGCATGGATGGATGGATGGAACAAAAGGAGATCCCGATAACGAGCCAAGGTCAGGGCGGGCAGCAGACAAATGGAATCAGGAGAACTAGCCGAGTCGGAACACCAGATCAGTCCACGGGAAGTCAGGTCAGGACCAATGCACAGAAGGGGCTCAGGAACCAGTGTTGCTCAATCAACCAGAAGTTGGTCTGCACAGGATTTAAATAGGGAAAGGGCTAGGAGGCACAGCAGGAAGTAGCAGGAAGGAAGGTATATTAACCCTCAGGTGAAGCAGGCCACACCCCTAGCTGTGCAGCAAGAGGAGAGCACAAGATTATGGAACCACAGGTGCCAGCACGACCACAGCAGCACAAGGTAAAAACACATGCAACAGTAAGACACAGATCAACTGATCTGTGACAATAAACATTATTAAAAAGTAGGGATGCACCCATACCGGTTTTTCCGTATCAAGTACCGATATTTTTTTTTTGGTACTCGCCGATACCGAACACTGATACCGGTGCCGTGTGCCGCGATTATCAGGAAGCCGGGGCGGCGTATCATGAATGCCGAAAGTGCCATTTTGTTGGCGCAGCAGTGATTTCTTTCCTCTCCGCTGGGCGCTGCTCTTTGTCCTGGCAGGAAGGAGAGAAAGTGACAGACAGCCTAGCACTGCGGTGGAGAGCGCCGTGATCGGTCGGTGTCTCTCCTCCCACACCGCTCAGCCGCCTATCACAGTCCGGCAGAGCGGTGTGGGGGCGGAGACAGCGCTGTCACAGGAGGCTGAGCTTTCTTTCCTACACCGCTCACTCAGTCTCCTGTGACAGCGTGTCAGAGAGGAGAGCGGGTACAAGGAGTGATAAGTGATCGCTGAGTGTTTGTAGATAATTGAGGACATGGTATGGTTACTATATCCTCAATTATGAATGAATGGGAAGTGATCAACATCACATCTACATCACTTCCTGTCCATTCATAGTTGTGGTTATAGTAAACCTACTATGTTATCAATGAACAGGAACACTCAGTATAGAGTATTCCTGATCATTGATAACCGTGGATACAGAAAAAGAGATTGAGGACTCTGTGTTCTCAATCTCTTTTTCTATTTTAAAATGGAAATATCAGGGGTCTGTTTAGACCCCCAATATTTCCCCGAAGCCCCTAAAAGTGAGGTAAAA
>NW_017309395.1:12383-15024 GCF_000935625.1 Nanorana parkeri
CTTGGCGCCCATAACTCTGGTTACGCCACTGGTGCACGGGCAGCCCCCTTCTCAGCTGAGTCTCCAGTCAGGTACGCGATACCTTGTCTGGTGGAAGTCATTGTGTAATGGTAACTATGTAACAGCTGACCTCAATAACACTGTAACAATTGAACTCGATGAGCAATGGTAACTATGTAACAGTTGAACTCGATGAGCAATGGTAACTATGTAACAGTTGAACTCCATGAGCAATGGTAACTATGTAACAGTTGAACTCCATGAGCAATGGTAACTATGTAACAATTGAACTCATAGTTACATAGTTACATAGTATTTGAGGTTGAATAAAGACACATGTCCATCAAGCCCAACCTATTGTGTGTGTGTGTGTGTGTGTGTAAAGATCCCCGAGTCATCTCGTTTTTAGGAGTACTTGTACCCCTGTATATTACCGTTTCTCAGGAAATCGTCCAAAAGCTTCTTGAACGATTCCACACTATTAGCTGAAATCACTGCTTGTGGCAACGAGTTCCAGACCCTAACCGCGCGAACTGAGAAGAATCCCCTTCGCCCCTTGTGTTTGAATTTTTTTTCTACCAGTTTCAGGTGGTGAAGCAATGGTAACTATGTAACAATTGAACTCGATGAGCAATGGTAACTATGTAACAATTGAACTCCATGAGCAATGGTAACTATGTAACAATTGAACTCCATGAGCAATGGTAACTATGTAACAATTGAACTCGATGGCCTATGTAACTACAGTATGTAACAATGTATCTATGTCTGTGATGGACTGTAAGCCCTCCAACCACCGATAGATGGCGCCGTTGCTCCACCATCAGCGCTCCACAGCGGCGTGTTTGTTAAATAGCGATTGATTGATGCCGTTTAATTGGGCCTGCGCGGAGAGGATTAGGGAAAATGAGCTCGGGCATCAAACGTCACAAAAGAAACAGTTTCGTAACTCATAAACCCGAATGACGGAAATTTAACAAGCGGCGGCGGCGGCGGCGGCGGCGGCACACTCTCTGCCTCCGAAATGATGTTTGAAGAGTCTATCACGACTTTTTTTTTCTGTTGCTCACGTAGCGCGGGACAGGCGGATGATACATTTCAAAAGCTTCTTCATTGGCCTTTGCGCAGAGCTTACATCCCGCTTTTAAATAATTCCACTTATGACAAGCCGAGCCCGAAGTGCCGCTACCTAGGCACTGACGCGTTGATTGCTTTTTATCCAGTTCGCTGGCGGTATGACCCGTCGGTAAGAGCGCGGTCGTGCTGTGACAGAGCGCCGCGCGCGTTCCACGCGCACCTTTTATAGAGAAGATAAATGAAAAGCCTTTTATATAAAAGGACAGATCGGCCACATCCCTAATGGAGGGAGTTATATGCCGGAAAGACTTTGTAATGGGGACGCCGCTCGCCGCCTTCTACGCTGCAGGGAAAATCAGTCGACTGTTAATGTTAACCAGCAAGCAGCGCCGCTGTGCTAAAGTCAGTGAATCCGCTCGATTTACCTCAAAGCCCCACCGGACTTTCAATTTAACCCCTTCATGACCAGAGTTGTTTTTTGTTTTAAGCCTTGACGTCCAGACCGTGTTGGGCAGCGTTAGTATGTGTCAGTTCCGGGGCCGGTGCTAGACTATTTTGCACCCTAGGCAAGACCAGCTACTGCACCCCCCAGCCCCCTCTCCTGTGGCATAACCCCCAATCCCCCTGACGCGGCTCCATTCTCCTGCCGGCTAGCTCCTGCACGCGACAGGTGGATGTAAGCAGTCGGGAGCAATAGCGGGACTGCTATTGGCTATTTTCATTTGAAATAGCCAATAGCAGACTGGCTATTGAAACCACTCCCACTGAGCAGAAGAGCGGACCTGAGAGAGAACGTTGTCTCTCAGTTCCACTCCTCTGATCAGTGGGCGGGTGCAATGGCCGGCCTGCTATTGGCTTTTCCATTTTTAAAAAGCCAGGGGTGGGGTGGGGTGGGGTGAGTGTCTGAGGCTGCTTGACCATAATTATATGACTCAGTTTGCTGATTGACAGCAGGTCAACTAGGAACACACACGGTTGCGCATTTCTAGTTCTCTGCTGCAGGGTTCATCAACTTTCCCACAGCAAAGTTCATTTTGCACATGGAGTTAAAATGTTCTGTTGGGAAGGGGTTAAATCAGCTGCATGCATCCCTGGTGCACGAAAACAAAAAGGTGTGCAAAGTCAGACAGCAGCCACAGCCGGAGTAATAAGGCCTGTCCCCTGCCAGCATGCTGTAAAGAAGGGATCTGTGTGTGGAAGCAGTGGTCTCTCTGCAGAGGTCTTAGTCATAGTTACATAGTTAGGTTGAAGAAAAGACGCATGTCCATTGAGTTCAACCTTTAGAGATAAAGAAAGGTCTGACACAACCCCATGCTGAGTCAGACCTTTAGCCCTCCAATCAGGAAAGCACATGCTCCCTGCTAAGAGCTTGGGGAGCTCCAGCTTTGGCTCAGCAGGTGGTGTGTCTGACCCAGGGTTGTCCCTATAACAAGACAGCCTGAGGCCATTTATTGTCTTGTGGAGGGGTGGCAGCAAGGGCGGCATGACCGTGACATCACCGGTTGCCAGGAGCTGAGCAGGACACTCTCGCTGACGCCCCACCCCCCCCCCGCCCCTCCACCAC
>NW_017309395.1:15800-28511 GCF_000935625.1 Nanorana parkeri
ATAGGCTATGGTCACCCCTGGTCTGACCTCTGCAGAGAAACCACTGCTTCCACACAAAGAGCAAGTGCCCTCCCTGTATGCTTCCACATATAAATGTCTTCACCAAATTTTTCCTCTTGGCACAGAGGATAGACATTTTAAATGTCTCCTCAGCATAGGCAAATTTTGACCTTTACACTTTATTATCCCTTCTGGATGGCTACGACATGAAGAAATCCAAAACTTGGCACCCTCACCTTTACCTGCATATCAACAAAGGAATTCCTAAAAACCATACCAGGCCATGACCTCCTCACTAGACCATGTGGAGTCAAACTCTGGCCCTTCAGCTGTGCTGCAACTACCAATCCCATGAGGCATTGCAAGACTCTGACAGCCTCAGGCATGACTCCCAGAGGCAGATGCATGATGGGATTTGTAATTTCACCACAGCTGGAGGTCTGGAGTTTACTTAACCCTGCACCGGACCAACCACCCCATTTGAGGACCTTTGTGGAGATAACCCTCCAGTGACCCACCTACTCTCCTATTTATATAAACTCCTAACTTCCCCAGTGCAGGGATTCGTGTCCCTCTTATACCCTCAAGTGGGAAACTGAAGAACAAACACCATTTAGCACTTTGCAAGTAGACAGAGAGATCCATTGTGCACATAAATCCTCTTTAGCTAATTAGTTCCAAGAAAAGGGCTTCAAACTTCTGTCTCGCTGTGATTGGGTCCCAATGCTCCTCCATAAGGTCTACCTACAGGTCTACATACTGGCGCTGTCCTCCTGAACCAAGGACACGTCTCCATGTTTTCTGGAACTATAATTAGTTCATTCTGGAAAGAGGTAAAAAAAAAAATCATTTTTCTTCTCACTTCAGTTGACCTTGGCCAGAACCCAACAAGCTAATGAGTAGTGGACATTGGACAGAACCCAGCGAGCTATTGGAGTCCATAATAATGATATTCCGATGAAAAAATATAAATCATCTTTTACAATACGTCTGCTTTGTACGGCTCTGGTCTTCATTCCCGCCATAAGGAAACATCCTCTAACTCCATCTGTGATGTTACGGTTTGCCAAAATGAATGAAATTATGGAAATGTTGGACCTTATGGCCTCCCTTTGCAATAAAGAGGAAAAGTTTCACCATACTTGGTTTCCATGGATTGACTTTACATACTCGCCTGCTTACAAAGATATGTTGACCTCCATTGACCCAGACTCTATGGAACCAAAGGGCACAAGAGTCTCCTAAAGATATGACCACTCCACTCCATAGAACTGGTGGCCCATTCTAAGCTCTGAAGTCCATACCCATTGGTAGTACCTTGTGCAGATCTACTGCCAATGCATTCTGCCTTCACACTACCCTGACACTGCTGCCTGAAGACATCACTCCACTCCACACCAAAGAACTAGTGGCCCATTCTAAGCTCTGAAGTCCATACCCATGGGTTCACACAGTACGGTGTGCAGATTTACTGCTGATGCATTCTCTCTTCCCACTACCCTGACACTGCTCCCTGAAGACATCACTCCACTCCCCCACCATAGAACTGGTGGCCCATTCTAAGCTATGAAGTCCATACCCATGGGTTCACACAGTACGGTGTGCAGATTTACTGCTGATGCATTCTCTCTTCCCACTACCCTGACACTGCTCCCTGAAGACATCACTCCACTCCCCCACCATAGAACTGGTGGCCCATTCTAAGCTATGAAGTCCATACCCATGGGTTCACACAGTACGGTGTGCAGATTTACTGCTGATGCATTCTCTCTTCCCACTACCCTGACACTGCTCCCTGAAGACATCACTCCACTCCCCACCATAGAACTAGTGGCCCATTCTAAGCTATGAGGTCCATGCCGAAGGGTTCATGTAGCACCTTGTGCAGATCCGCCCCTGATGTACCTCTCCTTCCCACTACCCTCACACTGCTCCCTGAAGACATCACCACTCCACTCCATAGAACTGGTGGCCCATTCTAAGCTCTAAAGTCCATACCCATGGGTTCACACAGTATGGTGTGCAGATCTACTTCTGATGCATTCTCTCTTCCCACTACCCTGACACTGCTCCCCCGAAGACATCACCACTCCACTCCATAGAACTGGTGGCCCATTCTAAGCTATGAGGTCCATGCTGAAGGGTTCATGTAGCACCTTGTGTAGATCCACCCCTGATACACCTCCCCTTCCCACTACCCTCACACTGCTCCCCCCAACCTCTTTCGTTTCCCTCACCTTCACCCTTTCCTTCCCCTCTCCACCCTTCCCACTACCCTCTGTCCTTCTCGCCTTCTTATCCCCTTGCCTTCATCTTTCTCTCCCTCCCTTGTTTTTTCCCCTTTTTGTCTCTTTCTCTACCCCTCTGTCTTAATTATTTTTCACACCTTCAGTCAATTGTATATAAAGAAACCATCGGACCGACACCCCCCTTGTATGCCACATTTTTCATTTTTTTTAGATAAATAGGAATCAAAAGTGAATACTTTGCAGCAGGAATATTCCTGGATCTTGATACAGGGGTGTCCCTATACTTTTTGCCATCTGAGGAGCAGGGGGTGCTGGTAGTGCAAGTTCTGGGGGTGGCCAGGTGAAGGGGTGGTGTTGTTAGTACGCATTACCAGTAGGTGGGGGGGTTGCTGATGTACCACTGGCTCCAAGCTCACTGACATCACTGGTTGCCAAGAGCTGGGACACTATGACTGGAAAGGGGGTGGCAGGGGGGTTGCACGCCACCCAATGAGATGCCACCTGGCTCAGGCTGCCTCATAAGGATGGCGCTGGCTACACAATATCCAACTTCTTTATCCCTGCACCGGAGATGTACGCCGCTATTGATAACTGAACTAGGATGTATGATAAATAGAAAAACACGAAACAGAAAAAAGCAAAAACCACAGAGCATAATGTGCAGAGGTATCACAATGCGCGCACACGCACGCTTTAGCCACGGCAACCGCAAGATTTCATAGGAGACATCAGAGGGAGAATCTTGCAACCGCAAGATTTCATACGTTGCTGTTTGTCATGCTTACTACAAAAACAACAACAACAAAAGCTTTAAGCTTTATGTGGACTGCCCCAGCTAAATAAGACAAGCATCACACCTGGGCGATCCGTGACCGTGCGGGGATCGTGCGCAAAACTACGCGGATTCCTGGGGGGTCACGGAGTCGCCCGCTACAGCCAATCATGCTGGTGGAGCCATTATTTTCTACTTGAACCCCAATGTGACACCATTGAAGTCATTTTGGTGTCACCCCTCTAAAAAGTCGGTCACTCGGTCATGGACCAAGAGCTCGGCAGTCTCAGGAGAGAGGAGGGGACGTGGCGGCATACCTCATCCCGCCGGGTGAACGTCCAAGATGGCCGCGCATGTGCGATGACGTCATCACACATGCGCGAGGTGACGTCGCGCGCAATGACGACACAGCGGGGTGTCACCCGGTCTGGAGACTTGGGACGTCCCTGCTTGTAGACCCATCACCCCAGGGCTGTCTTTAACGCGGGCAAAAGGGGCAGTTGTCATTGTGGTGGGGCCCAAAGCAGCTGCCCTCTGAGCCGCGGCACCATTCTGTTCGCTGTGCATTGCATACTGTTGCTCTGCCCCTGCCATACGGTGCATAGCGTGAACGCGTGACATTTCATGCGGGGTCACTTCTCCCTCTGATGTCTCCTCCTATCTGCTTTGGGGACTGGGTGGATATGGGGTGAGGTAGGGGTGGGGCATGGTGGGTAGAGACAGGGGGCCCAAGAAGATGTTAGTCCAGGGTCCAATCAATATTAAAGATGGCCCTGTATCACCCATCGAGCCCATGAAGTCTGAGCTCTTATTCTCTGTGCACCAACCATTCCATTGGCGTGAAGTATGTTTTGTGACCACGAGAGGCCCTCTGCAGACAAGATTTCATTTCCATTCCCGTGCTGAATCTCCCAGCCATTGTGCAGTGTATTCAAAGTACATTCTGTCCATGTAATCCTTCCAGCGGGTACATGGGGTGGAGAAACGCGAGCCATCCTTTATCCCTTACACATTTTAATTGTGAATCTGAAGCCTAGCTGTTCCCGTTCACCCCGTGGTGCCCATAGAGATGTGTGAATGGTCCTCAGTGAGGGGCTTATCTCCTGCACTAAGCCTCCACCATCCATATATTAGAACAGGGGAAGGAATGCCACTTAGGCACTAATGGAATAAAAAAGGCTTTCAGGTTTTAGCGGTAAAGCTGAGACTCCTCGATCCCTATTGGAAGAGGACAGAACGAGGTTTTAACTCAACAATGTATCAGGAGAGGAACGAGAGAGACGGACATAATAACTGCAGAGGAAATCCGTGTGCTTTACACAGGGGCCCGGTGATTTGAAGACCCGGGCAAACCAAACCATCCAACTGGTCTCCGGCATCATTCACGACCAGCGTTCTCCAATCATATTTCAGCCTTTAGAGAGAGATGGAGCAGGAATACTGTACAGAGGGAGACGGTCCACAAAAGACCCTCGTTCATGACCAATTTATTGTATACAAGGGGCCCCTTGATTAGAAGACCAGGGCAAACCATAGGAACCCGGTAGGGTATGCAGATGCCTACCTACCATACCTACCTACCAACTGCCCTATGGCATCGTTCACGACCAGCATTCTCCAATCATGTTTAGGCCTATAAAGAGAGATAGGACAAGCATACTGTACAGTGGCAGACACTTCACAAAGGGCCCCCGTGCATGACCAATTTATTGTATACAGGGGCCCGTTGAATAGAAGACCCGGGCAAACCAACGGAGACGAGTCAGGTATGCAGATGCCAGCCAACTGGTCTCCGCCATCTTTCACGATCAGCGTTCTCCAATCATGTTTGGGCCTACAGAGAGAGATGGGGCAAGCATACTGTACAGTGGCAGACAGAGTCCACAAAGGGCCCCCGTGCATGACCAATTTACTGTACACAGGGGCCCATTGATTAGAAGACCCGAACAAACCATAGGAACCTGGTCAGGTATGCAGATGCCAACCAACTGCCCTCTGGCATCTTTCATGACCAGTGTTCTTCAATCATGTTTGGGCCTACAGTGAGAGATGGAGCAGGCATACTGTACAGTGGTAGACAGTCCTCAAAGGGCCCCCATGCATGACCAATTTATTGTATATGGGGGCCCATTGATTAGAAGACCTGGGCAAACCATAGGAACCCGGTCAGGTATGCAGATGCCAGCTAACTGGTCTCCGGCATCTTTCATGACCAGTGTTCTTCAATCATGTTTTTATGGGGCAAGCATACTGTACAGAGGCAGACAGCCCACAAAGGGCCCCCGTGCAACCAATTTCCACCCCCCATTAATTTAAGGGACAAGTACAAAATGTATTTACTGTGTATTGATTATCAGATAGGCGTGTGCTCTGTCCACATCTATGTGTGCAGGCTTTCAGAAGGGCTGTGCGGTGTCACACCAGGGGTCCGGAGGCGAGCAGCATGGTGTCAAAAAGACGGAGGAGGAGATGTCCAGGCCAGTGCCCATTTACAGGCACTCACGGCTCACGCGAAGACTGCCGAGGTTCCCCAGCATGCGCAGGACCTCAGGCAGCCGCATCTGTCAAAAAATTTAAAGTACTGGTATCGGCACTTAGGCCCGGTTCACACCTGAGCGTTTTGTAGCGCGTTCCTACGCTCTGCAAAACGCTCCAACACCGCAATCCCATTATTTCCTATAGGTATGGTTCACACCTGGGCGTATTACAGACCGTATGAACGCGCTACAAAACGCCCTACGCCCAAAGAAGTACAGGAGCTTCTTTGGGGCGTTTTTGTCAAGCGTTTCCATTGGGATACAGCCAAGTAGCCCTCGGAAACGCGCGTTTGTCATGCGTTTTTTTTTTACAGCAAATCGCGCAACAAACGCGCATATTCGATACACCTAGGTGTGAACCCAGCCATAGTGTCTTGTGTCCGGGTGGCAGCTGTTCAAATTGTCAACGACTCTTCCTGTAAACAAATACTCTCTAAGGTTAGCTGTGAAGGTTCCTCCTGATAATTTGAGGTCATGTCAACTTGTTCCTAATCTCAGCTTAATTTTGACAAAACAGCCCCCCCTTAAACCTTACTAACACCCTTCATGGGGAGGTTGGAGAGGTCTTGGTACGCTCCTAAAGCCTCTCTAACATTAGAACTGACACATTCCATGAGGACTTTACAATGTACATCAAACTCACATCATCATCATGAAAGATTCATGGCAGAGAGACCTTCGCGCTGTGTTCGGTGGTCTCTGAGGTCTCTCTGCATCACTCAAATCTGTTGCCTGAACAATTTAAAGTCAATTGTGTGTCAGCGTGCAGAGTAAAAATAATACCAGGCGGCGTCTCTGGAATATCCGAATCTATAAAAGGAACAATTGCTCATTTTTCTTTTAGTTGTGTAGATATAAATGGGTCTTATGTGGTGGACGGCCATGTTGGGTGATTATGGGATCTGCTATGGGTCTAATGCAGTCAGGAAGTCCTTGGGCTCGATCCTGCATACAGGGGGGGCGCATTGAGGAACCTGGCATTGAGGAACCAGAAAGAGTAAATCCGGCCCTGCATGGGCACTCATGTTATCATGGCATTAGGGAATAGGGACCGTGTATTCCCAGCATGGATGGTCATGTGACCATTATGAGATGACTACAGTGCATGATGCTTGACCATTCATCATGGACCCATAAGGAAGTTTTGGCATTGAGCTAAACCGTCTTCTTTGCTCTGGACACAGTCGGGTTAGACAGACTATGCTACTGGGAGCCTCTCACAATGTGCATTAGAAGCTGAAGCAAGTCAGATAGAGCCCGCCTCCTTTCCTGGCTGGAGGATGTCCAGCATTATCTAGCGCTTTCCTCCCCAGCCTGAACGTCCCTGGCTCCACCCCTTTTTTTCATTGGATTTCAGTTCTGTCCATCGTGGAGGCTCAGCATCACACGTGGGCGTTACCTAGGGCTGTCTGTATGCAAATGCAATCTAGTTAGGAACACCCAGTCCTCCAGACTGACACCTACCCATCAAGGCATTTTGATATTTGGATAACTCGTCCCAAGAGCCGGCCCGCTGCTTGCATCAGGGCTGAGGACTCTAGAGAGGAATACTGAGCCAAGGTGCTGTGATGTTTTCAGGAAGCCATGTACAGCACCCTGCTGGCTCCTCCCCCTCAGCTATGATCTTCAGCTATGTTGTGGGGCAGTAGGGGGCTTGGTGGTCCATTGAAGTTAATGGCACCGTAGCCACGCCCTCCGGCCACAATGCGATCGGCCACCTGGGAACGTAAGGCACATTATGCGTACGGACGATTGCATTGCGGCCTGGAGCGTGTGGCTACGGTGCCATCCACCACGCCGCCTCCTGCCCCACAACATAGTGAGCCGGCCACAAAGCGGTGCAGTGCGTTCTGGACAGAATCGGGCCGGAACGCACTGTGCCTGGTGTGAACGAAGCCTAAAACATATCGTAATGTGTTCATCCCCCGTTCATCAATGAGCCTTCCCTCCCCACGTCCGTCAATGAGCCTTCCCTCCCCATGTGGGGAAATGTTAGAAGACCCGGGGTCTTGATGACCCAGAGCCCCGCCTTCGAACAAATAATCAAAATGGGAAATCTACCCAACAGGGTCACAGGCAGCAATGCAGGCCCAACAGAATTAAAGTGCATTAAAGGCTTCCAGATGACCCGTATATTCCTCCACCTGAAGACCTCTTGGCTGAGCAGCATGCATATCATGCATTGGTTTTGCTTCCAGCTTGCCCATCTGCGGCTTGGTGACATATGCACATCAATGGATCCGGATCGGTATTTCCATTCTATGAAAAGGCCGGGAAAATAATCACCCGGCAGAATGACAGGCTGGCCCCGCAGCAAGGATATTTCATAAGAGCGTGCTTTTATGTTCTTCTCTGAAGTGCTCAGCTCAGAGGCAGCACAACATAAAACCAAGGACATCAATTCCGTGCTTTGGGTCCTCAATCTCCCTTTTTCATCCGTCCTCCCTACAGTGCCGTGCCAATACATAGGAGACGTTCCTGCGGAGTGGAAGATCTTCTTAAAGTGTTATTAAACCCTCAACGTGATGTATAGCCGCACACTACGGCACTTACATAGTTTGCTCTTTGTTTTCTGTCTGCAGACTGTCACTTCTGTGCATTCTCTCTTCACCGTTTCGATCTTGAGGTTGCCTACACCACCTTACAGGGTCACCTGGAGCCCCACCTTAGGCACCCTTACCTGCGTGCTTCAGCTTGCCATGGGCACAGGGTCGGATTTCCCACAAGGCCAACCGAGGACCGGCTTTGGGGCAGCAGGGAGTAGAGGGGCAGCAGAGGTGGGGAATTCCTATCTCCCAATGCTCGGGACGTGCAGTTCCGGGGGCCGGGTGGGTAGTTGTTTTCCACATTTAGCCCTGCTTTGGGCAAGCAGGGTTGAATGTACAGAGGGGAAGCCGCCGCTTGTCTTGTACCAGTGATCTTGCCGATGTCGCCGAGATCACTTGTATGTTACATAGTTACATAGTATTTTGGGTTGAATAAAGACATACGTCCTTCAAGTCCAACCCATATAGGTCCACGCATCATCTCATTCTTAGGGATACTGGTATCCCTTGATATTAAGGTCCTGCATACTGCATACGGGGGGCGCATTGAGGAACCTGGCTTTTCGGGCAGCAGAAAGAGTAAATCCGGCCCTGCATGGGCACTCATGTTATCATGGCATTAGGGAATAGGGACCGTGTATTCCCAGCATGGATGGTCATGTGACCATTATGAGATGACTACAGTGCATGATGCTTGACCATTCATCATTGACCCATAAGGAAGTTTTGGCATTGACCCATAAGGAGCATGAAAGTGTAAGAGACCGAGGACACATTTTAGAATAATACTTGAAGTTGGAGGTTTTCTTGGTGGAAACGAATAAAGTACAAAAGGGGTTTAATGCTGCTTTAAATTCTGGCAGCAGAGTGATGAACTAGTCAGAGGCTTACCATTACACCGACCCTAATTCAGCTTCATCGATCACACTAAAATGCAGAAGAGCGCTGCGAGACCGCACAAGGTGTCGCGATGCTCTGTTTACGTCTGAGTCCGGCTGCCAGGAGTTACTTAGTTCACGTCGATTCTTCCTGCAGATGAGGAAAACTGATCACTATGAGATCTCTCTACCATTACCCTAAATGTGGTCATTGTATATACCGATCAGCCATAACAATATGACCGCCCACCTAATATTGAGAAGGCTACACTTTTGCCACCAAAACAACACTGATCCATCGAGGCATGGACCTCACTAGACCTCAGAAGGAGTGCTGTGGTATCTGGCACTAAACCATTTGATCTCCAGTATCTCTTCCATTGAAATAGACTACACGGGCCAGCCTTCCCTCCCCCCGTTCATCAATGAGCCTTCCCTCCCCCCGTTCATCAATGAGCCTTCTCTCCCCACGTCCATCAATGAGCCTTCCCTCCCCCCGTCTATCAATGAGCCTTCCCTCCCCACGTGCACCAATGAGCCTTCCCTACCCCCGTCCATTAATGAGCCTTGGCTGCCCATGACCCTGTCACCAGTTCCCCGGTTTTCCTTCATTGGACCATTTTTGGTCGGTCCTGACCACTGCAGACCGGGAACATCCCACAAGAGCTGCTGTTTTGGAGTTGCTCTGACCCAGCCGTCTAGACATCACAATTTGGTCCCTCAAATCCTCACACTAGTGGGGATCCCAGTTATCCCTTGCAGTGTGGGGGTAGCCCTACTTAAAGGGTTAATTTTGTTAATAACCGGAGTTGCTCTATAAACAAGGTATTCAATGGTCTTTTACATCAATACATTGCACCAGGGATATCGGGAAAACAGCCCACCAGAAATGAACCAGACAAAAGATATCAAGCCTCTGTCTTATGAAGGGTGCTCCAGCTACCAGTCTTCTCTTCCACCCAGGAAAATGGCAGCCATCCCCTCCAGCACGCCAGCAGCAGCAAGGGGCTCTCTTAATGCAGCTCTACCTGTCGGCTCCAACCGACTGAATGCTCTACAATATCTAAGTGACTCATCATGTAATTGGCTTTACTTCAGCCATCATTCTTTATGGCGGCTGATGGAGGTTACATAGATACATAGTATTTGGGGTTGAATAAAGACATACGTCCATCAAGTCCAACCCAAATAGGTCCACGCATCATCTCATTCTTAGGGACACTGGTATACCTGGATATTACGGTCCCTCAAGAAATTGTCCAAACGTTTCTTGAACAAATCTACACTCTTGGCTGAGATGACGGCCGATGGCAGTGAGTTCCAGACCTTAACCGCTCTTACTGTGAAGAACCCTCTTCGCCCATTTTGCTGGAATTTTTTCTCCACCAACTTTAGGTGGCGGCCTGTAGTCTTTGTAATGGAGTTAATCTCAAACAGTTTGTTGCCAATGTTGCTGTCACCATTGAACATCTTGTACATGAAAATCATATCCCCCTTAATCTCCTTAATTCCAGCGTAAACATGTTTAAGGTCAGAAGCCTTGTCTCATAGCTCTGGTCCTCCAGCCCCTCCTCCTTGTCTCATAGCTCTGGTCCTCCATTCCCCTAATTAGTTTTGTTGCCCTCCGCTGGACGGATAGGGTACATATAATGGTGGGATTTGCCATGTGCTCAGCCATGGATTAGGGCTGGGTCCTGTTCAGCTTGCCCCCCAGGCTAGGCCGAGGCTTGGGGGTGGGCATGAGCTTGTGTGAGGGAAGAGGTTTCCCTGAGGCCTCCAACATGGAGGAGGCCTGGGATGCTGAAAGAGAAAGAGAACCGGGACCTATGTAGGCTCTTGGAGTATCCTGGAATTAAGTGGACTTCATGAGCATGGTCGGTGTCTTTCCTGTGATTGAGGATCTGTATCCATCCTGCTTATCTGTTACATCAGTCGCTGTCCACTGACTCCTAATTGGATCTGCACTGATGTGCCTGTGAAATTTACTCTCCCTGCTGCCCCAAGGCCAGGTTCTGCGTGTGATAGCAATTGGAGGTGACAGGAGGTGACAGGTTCTCTTTATTGACCCTGTCACCTCCAATACAGGAGTTCTAGCGCAGAGCTGTGCTGGAACTCCTGTGACAAGTGAGAGAGGAAGAGCGCAGCACAGCACGGCACAGCTCTCCCCTCTCACTGTCTGCACGGAGCGGCAGGGTTACTTATAACCCGGCCGCTCTGCTCCCTGCAGTCAGAGACTCGGCAGCGGAGGACGGAACCAAAGGAGAGAGGTAAGTGCAGGGGGGGAAGGGGAGGATGGACGGACCGGCTGCACACTGTTTACATGTGATCTCGGCGACATCGCTGAAATCACATGTAAACGAAAAATCGTCTTCCCTCACTCTACATTTAGCTCGGCTTGTGCAAAGCAGGACTGAATGTAGAGAGGACAACTTCCCCACAAGGACACCGCTGCCGAGCCTCTGCACCGTGCCGCCCCGAGGCCGGGCCCCGGTGGCCTTGTGGGGAATCTGGGCCTGTCCCCAGTGAAGATGTTCAATAAATCGTTTACTTAGCATTTTACTACTGGAGTGGACATCAGTCTGTGGGCACCAGAAGAAGGGCGGTTAGTGTCATTGGGTGGGCAGCTGAAGATCATCCCCTAGACCAGTGATGGCGAACCTTGGCACTCCAGCTGTTTTGGAACTACCAGTCCCATGAGGCATTGCAAGGCTCTGACAGCCACAGACATAACTCTGGGTTACAAATCCCAAATGCATCTTGGGATTTGTAGTTTTGGCACAGCTGGAGTGCCAAGGTTCGCCACCACTGCCCTAGACAGACTAGAAATGAACCGGGCAACCAGCGGCTCCTACGGGGGTGAGCGCTACAACAGCAAGCAAATAAAAAGGTGAAAGTCTCATCAAGCGTGAACTTTACCCTGATAACTGAAAGTGTGTTCCTGCTGAAAAAACACCTTCATTTCCCAGCGTCGCATCCGGCTCCTGCGCAATCACGGACATTCCTCATTCAGGGCGAGTGAAAAGTCTTCATGTAGACGTACTCCATCAACGCCGTTCTTTTGCCTTCATAAAGATTGCTCCTCAATACCTTAGAAAGAGACAGATGCCGGTAATTTCATGGCGGCGCGCAATCCCCCCGCGGCAATCCGCAGCCTTTTTCCGGACTATCACTGTCAGTAGCATGTCAAAAGGAGAAATGACTAGTGAGGAGGTAATGACCGGTATGGCGGTGATAACATTTGACTGCACAAATTACCGAAAATAAGATTTTAAGTGCTACCAAAGTGAATGAAAATGTATTCAAACCGTAAACTCAACAGACTAAATTTCCTACAAGAACCATAATTATAACATACGTGTTCTGCGGCTATTTTTGAGCATATCTATACCCCAGAACACAGTGCAATACATTGCAACTTAGCAGCAGTTAGCTGTGGTGGCTGCATTCGTTTTCTTTTCTTTCAGGGTTTTTTCCTTTATCTTTATCTGGTGATCCCGCCAGTAACTCACTTCCTGTCCTATGGTGACAACACTCACTCCTCCGCTGAGGAGCAGTCTAGGACAGGGAGTGTGCTAGGACTAGAGAACACCTCCTGTTCTCCTCATCTCCATAACATAGGGGGAGGTATTCTTTAGTTCACAGAGGCTGATAGCACTGCTTGAGATAACAGAGAAGACAGGACCTTAGAAGTTCACTAGGACTTCAGGTAGGGGTGTCCCTACACGTTTC
>NW_017309395.1:29896-33158 GCF_000935625.1 Nanorana parkeri
TAGAGGAATCAGGACCTCCTTCCTCCTGCTGGGGACCCCTCTAGTGATAGATCTATATAGAGGAATCAGGACCTCCTTCCTCCTGCTGGGGACCCCTCTAGTGATAATAAAGATCTATATAGAGGAATCAGGACCTCCTTCCTTCTGCTGGGGACCCCTCTAGTGATAATGATCTATATAGAGGAATCAGGACCTCCTTCCTTCTGCTGGGGACCCCTCTAGTGATAACTAAAGATCTATATAGAGGAATCATGACCTCCTTCCTCCTGGTGGGGATCCCAGTTATCCCTTGCAGTGTGGGGGTAGCCCTACTTAAAGGGTTAATTTTGTTAATAACCGGAGTTGCTCTATAAACAAGGTATTCAATGGTCTTTTACATCAATACATTGCACCAGGGATATCGGGAAAACAGCCCACCAGAAATGAACCAGACAAAAGATATCAAGCCTCTGTCTTATGAAGGGTGCTCCAGCTACCAGTCTTCTCTTCCACCCAGGAAAATGGCAGCCATCCCCTCCAGCACGCCAGCAGCAGCAAGGGGCTCTCTTAATGCAGCTCTACCTGTCGGCTCCAACCGACTGAATGCTCTACAATATCTAAGTGACTCATCATGTAATTGGCTTTACTTCAGCCATCATTCTTTATGGCGGCTGATGGAGGTTACATAGATACATAGTATTTGGGGTTGAATAAAGACATACGTCCATCAAGTCCAACCCAAATAGGTCCACGCATCATCTCATTCTTAGGGACACTGGTATACCTGGATATTACGGTCCCTCAAGAAATTGTCCAAACGTTTCTTGAACAAATCTACACTCTTGGCTGAGATGACGGCCGATGGCAGTGAGTTCCAGACCTTAACCGCTCTTACTGTGAAGAACCCTCTTCGCCCATTTTGCTGGAATTTTTTCTCCACCAACTTTAGGTGGCGGCCTGTAGTCTTTGTAATGGAGTTAATCTCAAACAGTTTGTTGCCAATGTTGCTGTCACCATTGAACATCTTGTACATGAAAATCATATCCCCCTTAATCTCCTTAATTCCAGCGTAAACATGTTTAAGGTCAGAAGCCTTGTCTCATAGCTCTGGTCCTCCAGCCCCTCCTCCTTGTCTCATAGCTCTGGTCCTCCATTCCCCTAATTAGTTTTGTTGCCCTCCGCTGGACGGATAGGGTACATATAATGGTGGGATTTGCCATGTGCTCAGCCATGGATTAGGGCTGGGTCCTGTTCAGCTTGCCCCCCAGGCTAGGCCGAGGCTTGGGGGTGGGCATGAGCTTGTGTGAGGGAAGAGGTTTCCCTGAGGCCTCCAACATGGAGGAGGCCTGGGATGCTGAAAGAGAAAGAGAACCGGGACCTATGTAGGCTCTTGGAGTATCCTGGAATTAAGTGGACTTCATGAGCATGGTCGGTGTCTTTCCTGTGATTGAGGATCTGTATCCATCCTGCTTATCTGTTACATCAGTCGCTGTCCACTGACTCCTAATTGGATCTGCACTGATGTGCCTGTGAAATTTACTCTCCCTGCTGCCCCAAGGCCAGGTTCTGCGTGTGATAGCAATTGGAGGTGACAGGAGGTGACAGGTTCTCTTTATTGACCCTGTCACCTCCAATACAGGAGTTCTAGCGCAGAGCTGTGCTGGAACTCCTGTGACAAGTGAGAGAGGAAGAGCGCAGCACAGCACGGCACAGCTCTCCCCTCTCACTGTCTGCACGGAGCGGCAGGGTTACTTATAACCCGGCCGCTCTGCTCCCTGCAGTCAGAGACTCGGCAGCGGAGGACGGAACCAAAGGAGAGAGGTAAGTGCAGGGGGGGAAGGGGAGGATGGACGGACCGGCTGCACACTGTTTACATGTGATCTCGGCGACATCGCTGAAATCACATGTAAACGAAAAATCGTCTTCCCTCACTCTACATTTAGCTCGGCTTGTGCAAAGCAGGACTGAATGTAGAGAGGACAACTTCCCCACAAGGACACCGCTGCCGAGCCTCTGCACCGTGCCGCCCCGAGGCCGGGCCCCGGTGGCCTTGTGGGGAATCTGGGCCTGTCCCCAGTGAAGATGTTCAATAAATCGTTTACTTAGCATTTTACTACTGGAGTGGACATCAGTCTGTGGGCACCAGAAGAAGGGCGGTTAGTGTCATTGGGTGGGCAGCTGAAGATCATCCCCTAGACCAGTGATGGCGAACCTTGGCACTCCAGCTGTTTTGGAACTACCAGTCCCATGAGGCATTGCAAGGCTCTGACAGCCACAGACATAACTCTGGGTTACAAATCCCAAATGCATCTTGGGATTTGTAGTTTTGGCACAGCTGGAGTGCCAAGGTTCGCCACCACTGCCCTAGACAGACTAGAAATGAACCGGGCAACCAGCGGCTCCTACGGGGGTGAGCGCTACAACAGCAAGCAAATAAAAAGGTGAAAGTCTCATCAAGCGTGAACTTTACCCTGATAACTGAAAGTGTGTTCCTGCTGAAAAAACACCTTCATTTCCCAGCGTCGCATCCGGCTCCTGCGCAATCACGGACATTCCTCATTCAGGGCGAGTGAAAAGTCTTCATGTAGACGTACTCCATCAACGCCGTTCTTTTGCCTTCATAAAGATTGCTCCTCAATACCTTAGAAAGAGACAGATGCCGGTAATTTCATGGCGGCGCGCAATCCCCCCGCGGCAATCCGCAGCCTTTTTCCGGACTATCACTGTCAGTAGCATGTCAAAAGGAGAAATGACTAGTGAGGAGGTAATGACCGGTATGGCGGTGATAACATTTGACTGCACAAATTACCGAAAATAAGATTTTAAGTGCTACCAAAGTGAATGAAAATGTATTCAAACCGTAAACTCAACAGACTAAATTTCCTACAAGAACCATAATTATAACATACGTGTTCTGCGGCTATTTTTGAGCATATCTATACCCCAGAACACAGTGCAATACATTGCAACTTAGCAGCAGTTAGCTGTGGTGGCTGCATTCGTTTTCTTTTCTTTCAGGGTTTTTTCCTTTATCTTTATCTGGTGATCCCGCCAGTAACTCACTTCCTGTCCTATGGTGACAACACTCACTCCTCCGCTGAGGAGCAGTCTAGGACAGGGAGTGTGCTAGGACTAGAGAACACCTCCTGTTCTCCTCATCTCCATAACATAGGGGGAGGTATTCTTTAGTTCACAGAGGCTGATAGCACTGCTTGAGATAACAGAGAAGACAGGACCTTAGAAGTTCACTAGGACTTCAGGTAGGGGTGTCCCTACACGTTTC
>NW_017309395.1:33176-42927 GCF_000935625.1 Nanorana parkeri
TGTTTTGGTGGCAAATGGGATCCCTGGCAGTTTGCATTTCCAACTGGGGGGGAGGTGTCGGCAGTGCATTGTACTGGGGGAGGGGTACTGCAGGGTACCTCTAGCTCTGGCTCTGTCCAGCATCCTGCCCAGCTCACTGATGTCACTGGTTGCCAGGAGCTGGGCAGAATGTCCCACTCAGTTCCAAGCAACCAGTGACATCAGTGAGCTGGGCGAGACACCGCCAAGAGCATCGCAGGTTGCTAAGAGCTCTTAGCATCCTGGGACACTCTGGCCGGATAGGGGGCGGCAGGTGTACCGCCCACTGTGACACAATGAGATGGGCAATAATACTCCATCCACGAGAGACACATGTGACCTCATGCACTGTGATGTCCATTGGATAGTTCTCTGTAGAGAGTTAGCCTACACACGCACGGTTCTCTGCTTCTTCCAGTGCATTCAAAACTGAGCCTCACATTTGATTAGAACGTCACCTTCAGTGGGCCATATCTCTCAAGCGTCCCAGTTTCCGCAGGACTGTCTTGGGGATTTGAACTAAATCCCGGGGGTCCCGCGAACCCACACCATGTCCCCTGTCCTGGGCTCTGGAACACTATTACTTTTTGGCACCACAACCTTCACAACCTGCATATCTTCTCCATCCCTAAGTGCGCTTCCTTCTCAAGTTCCACAGTTGCGAGGTATGTGTGTGTGCGCAGGCTAACTCCCTTTGAGGACCATCTTATGAAGATCAGTGTGCATAAAGTCAAAGGTCATTTAGTGATCTGCCTCTAGTAGGTGGATTGTTATGGATCTGGGAGCAGTTGTGCCCTTGGACTCGGGGCCGGATTTACTCTCTCTGCTGCCCCAAGGCTAGGTTCCTCAATGTGCCCCCCCTCCACCATGGAGAATGGTAGACCTGCAGGCTGCATACAAGTGATATGGGAGACATCGCCGGGATCACTTGTACAAAACAAGCGGCGGCTTCCCCGCTGTACATTTAGCTCTGCTTGCCCAAAGTAGGGCTTAATGTAGGAAACTACCCGCCCGGGCATCAGGAGATAGGAATTCCACAACCCTGCTGCCCCCCTACTCCGTGCTGGCCCTCTATTCCCTGCTGCCCCAAGGACGGGCCTTGTTTGGCCTTGTGGGAAATCCGGTCCTGCTTGGAGTCCCAATGTTACCCTTATACGGTTATTCCCCCACTAACAAACACTTCTACACCCACAATGCAGTCTGAAGTCCTGGCAGCTGGAAAGCTTATTAATTTTTTGGCGCTACGCACTTCACAAGCTTCATGTCTTCTCCATCCCTAAGCGTGCCTCCGTCTCAAGTTCCAAAGCCGGGATGTATGTGTGTACAGGCTTACTCCACAGGAGAACCATTTTATGGAGATTAAAGTGCATGAGATCATTGAGTGCTGTGCTTCTAGTAGGTGGTTTGTTATGGATCCAGAAGCAGTTGTGCCCTTGGAGTCCTAATGTTACCCTTATACCCCCCCACTAACAAACACTTCCACACCCACAATGCAGTCTGAAGTCCTGGGTGCTGGAATGCTTATTATTTTTTGGCACGACACACTTCACAAGCTCCATGTCTTCCCCATCCTTAAGCGTGCCTCCTTCTCCAAAGCCGGGATGTATGTGTGTACAGGCTAACTCCATAGGAGAACCATTTATATGGAGATTAAAGTGCATGAGATCATTGAGTGCTGTGGATTGGTATGGATCCGGAAGCCGTGGTGCCCTTGGAGTCCTAATGTTACCCTCATACCCCCCACTAACAAACACTTCCACACCTACAATGCAGTCTGAAGTCCTGGCTGCTGGAATGCTTATTAATTTTTTGGCGCTGCGCACTTCACAAGCTCCATGTTTTCTCCATCCATAAGCGTGCCTCCGTCTCAAGTTCCAAAGCCGGGATGTATGTGTGTACAGGCTTACTCCACAGGAGAACCATTTTATGGAGATTAAAGTGCATGAGATCATTGAGTGCTGTGCCTCTAGTAGGTGGTTTGTGGTGCCCTTGGAGTCCTAATGCTACCCTTATACCCCCACTAACGAACGCTTCCACACCCACAACGCAGTCTGAAGTGACTAATCTCTCCTAAATCCCAACTGAAACCTACTTAACATGTTGGCATTATGAGTCTCATTGAATATTACGAGTTAATTTAAAATCACCGCGCAAGGTTAATTGTTATTACAATCAGTTGGGGTCCTCGCTGGATGAGGCGCTAAGCGTTTAATTATTACCAAGTCTTCCTTCTTCAACACCATCTGCTTATGAGACGCACCCAGGACCCTGTGACGTGCGGGCACATTAGACGAGCAGTCGGGGGTTGGTTAGTCTAGCCTCGCCCCCGCGCCGGAGACGTGTGTTTATGAGTAAGTTAGATTATCAATAGGGATTAGCGGCTGGAAAGCTTAAACACCGCTTACTGTTAATAGAACGCAGCAGCGAATGTGGTTGGAGATTGGATTTACTGCAAATCAAAACAAGTACATTGAGCCCAGGGCCGGGCGGCATCGGCCGCGTACAGCTCTGTTCTCTCTTCAACTCTGAGCTTGTATGTAGCCAGAGCCACGGGGTACCAAGCTCTGCCGAGGCTGAGATTGCTATCCACGGTGCCTGCTGTACAGAACAAAGCCTTCCTTTCTTTTTGTTCATAATCCTGATTACAAGTGATTGTGGCCTCTCGCGGGTTTTGATTTTTGTGCATATCAAGTCTTGAACAAGAAAGAGAGAGAGAATGGCTTTCTGGACTATCCGTAGTGGTTGAGGAGATAATTAACTGACGATTCACTGCACCCGAGAAGGATTGTCAAAAATAAATATGTTAAAGGAGAACTATGGGGGGGAGTGCTTTTCACTCACCTCAAAGTTCTAGCGGACCTGTGACAATGAGACTGTCACAGGTCGGCTCAGTAGATCGGGAGGTGAGCGAACACATACCGGCATTCGCTCACCTCTCGATCCTGTCACGGCTCTCTGCCGTGACAGGGGAGGGGCTGGATTCCCCTCTCCCCGCTACGATCCTCCAGCGCTAACTGGCGGAACGGACGGGGGAGGGGGCGGGTACAGCTGGCTCTGCCTCTAGATAGGCGGAGCCAGCTGTCAGTCACGCAGCTGGGCGGATCCCGGCACAATTGTCGGGATCCGCTTCAGCTGCGGCGTCTCAGTATACTGAGCTTAGGGTGACGGGAGGACGCTAGTTTGTGTCCTCCCGTTACGCTGAGGAGAACTATGGGGGAAAAGACTTAACCCTAGAGTTCTCCTTTTAAAAAGGAGAAACATTTGCCATATGGATGTTCCAACATCTGTGCACATAGAGAAGGCAAAAAGGTGTTGTCACGGTACCGTGCACAGGTGTCCCCGCACCGCATGCAGGTACCTACATGGAAAGGCCAAAACACGTATGACCACACTGGACAAGGAAAATTTGTTATATCCAGTTTATAACCACCAACACCTAACAACATATAACAGGAGCAAATAGCTTAATACAGGTAACAATAACAGGACTACAAGCAGGTATCGGGACTTAGGTCTATAATCAGGTGACAGGACTGGGGGACTCAGGATACACAGGAAACAGGACTGCAAACAGGGCTCAAGGTTCAGGACTGGTAACGGGACTCACAGGAAACAATACTGAGCCATCGTCCTGACTGCAGGTGGGGTTTAACTACCCTCCCAGGAAGCGCCTGGTGATGGCTAAGTGCCGGCAGCTGGGAGACACCCGCAGGTGAGCACTGGAGCTGCAGGTAACAGCACCACCCAGTGGTGGTCTGGTACCTGACAGTTCCTGGCTGCCTGGCGAAACCTGCAGGGGAGCACAGGAACTGCAGGGCTTAGCTACAGCGCCACCTGGAGGTGCTCTGGATCCTAACAGGTGTTGTCGGAGTGATCCAATTTACTAAGGGCCCATTCGCACCTAAGCAATCTATTGCCTTGCATTATGGCACGTGTCAATGTGCGTTGGGTTAGAAGAGAACTATCGCCCAACCTTTTTTGGCCATAGTTCTCAATAGGGACACAGGAGGACATTTACTATGTCTTCCTGTGACCCGAATCTCAGCATTGTGCAGCAGGGAAAGATCCCAACAATATTGTCAGGATCCACCCCTCTGCCTCTGATGGCTGGCTCTGAGCCAGCTGTGCCCACCCCTTCCCCTGTCCGCCCCTCCAGTCAGCGCTGGGGGAACGAAGAGCGGAGGGGGGGATCCCAGGGGAAAGTGTTGACTGCCAGTCACTGCTCTCTGCAGGGAGATGATTGGGAACTCATCAATTGAGCCAGCGTGTGACAGCTTCAGTGTCAAACGTCAGCTCTAATTATAGAGAGGAGTGTATTTCACTCTCCCCATCATTAATTAAAGCAACAGAGTAGAACTGAAGATGTCACTTGAGGAAGCTATGAAACGTCTTTAACATCACAGAGCAAGTCCAGTTGAATCGGCCTAACTACTACTACTACTGCTGGATAAGGATGAGCTCAGGTTCGGACCAAACTCTGAACCTGAGCTCATCCGCACATGGAAATACATGGGCTTCCCATCCAATTAGCTGCAGGTTAGGGCATTCCCTGCCCCGTAGGCGACTATAAACAAAGGGGCGGGATGCTTGTGCTGATGCCATTTACCTTAGATGGCCACATGAGCATATTGGGTAAATGTCCTTTACCTCATATAGATATGTAGCCATATAAGGTCAATGACGTCACTGCACCCACGCCTTTGCCTACGTCATGCTGAGGGTTGGGAATTCCAGTAGCAGCTGACTGGGCAGCACGGAAGCAGCTTCCTTCAAGGTTTGAGAATAGTTCCTTTTGGGTTCAGAAGAGCTCAGGTTCCGAGGTCATCTCTACTGCTAACCTTTACTTTACTCCTGATGAAGTCTTCTTTCCTTTTCTTTCATTAGTCTTACAGTACACAGCATTTACTTTACAATCCTTTCCCCTCTCCCGCCCTTCAACCCCCCCCCCCCCCCCCCCCCCACACTGAAACTCCCCCCCCCCCCCCCCCCAACTTCAGCAGGTTTACAGAAGAAGAACTTTTCTTGGTGAGAAGCTTACTAAGTTTTCCAGCCATTGAAATTTTTCTTTTCAGTTCTTCAATTATAGAAAACTGGCCTCCATATCGACCTTTAAAAACATTTGCAATCTGTCCCCATTCAGTGGTGGCATCATTACTGACCTGCATTCTAGCTTCAGTCAGTCCCCACCTGATACCAAGCTTCAGTTCATGCCCTCCTCGGAGAAAGGAACCGGATCTGAACCCAGGGCCTCTGCTGTAGCTGGCAGTGGTTCTACCTGCTGAGCCACCTTAGAACCTTGGGGAGCTCCTTTCCTGATCTCCTGTGTATTCCTCAGCTAAACCTAGTTTCTGCTGAACTCTGAACTCCTTGCTCCTCCCTTGAACTTCCTATTTTAGCCACGCCTCTGCACTTCCTGTTTGCCAGATTATTGTGCTCCTGCCAATATCTTGCTTCCTTGCTCCTCCTGTGATACAATCCGCTCATACTGCTTCCCGTGTACCGACCTTTGGCTGCTGATTCACCGACTACTCTCATCGTCTTCCACTTCATACCTGATACCTTTGGCTCCTGACCACGGCTTGTTTGCTGACTACGCTTCTGCCTGCTCCTATACTACTACCGCCTCCTTTTCTACCGAACCCGACCTGTTATACTACGAACTTGCCTGCTGTTTCAGCTACTGGACTCTGAGCCTGATCCCGATCGTGGCACCATGGGATCAATTTATCTGACATTTGGCAGCCAGTGGTCACCCCACTCAGCAAGGAGAACCACAAATATACTATGATAGAACTCTCTATTTAGCTCCTACATAAAATCTGTATGGTCCCAGAGAAGGTTCATAGCTTTGACTCTGCTCATATTGCTTTAGAGACTGCATCAAAGGGTACTGTTTAATTCACATACCCAACTGCACCACTTCATTAGATCCAGATCACTAGAACTTGCTTTATAACCCTCAATAGAATATTCTAAAGATCCATTTTTCTATGTAACAAAAACAAGACCTCTGGTCATCAGCTGCTGCAATTCATTGCCATGGCTGCCAAAATCCATCTAATGACCATGTAGCCTCTACCACCCTAAGTGGAGTGTAATGCTAGCACTGTGATTAGTCTGGCTGATTTGTAGTCTGGTATCATCTGGTTCATTCTGAATGTTCTGCTGTTGATTGCACCTACCTGTGAGTGGGTACAGAGTAGGGCAGCCAGCAGGAGAACATTAGGAGTGTCTATGTCTCACCAGCCAATCACTAGGAGTTTCATGGCCAGTGGTGCAGGTTAGGGAGATGCATAAATACTCATGAATTGCCATGTGCTGGGGCTCAGTCCGCCCCTGGGCTTGGCCTGGGGGGTGGCATGTACAAGACTGGAGAAGCTGAATAGGCCTCAAGCCTGCAGGAGGCCACATGTGGACCCAGGAGGGGTCTGGAACTATCTGGGGAGGAGAACCAGAGTAGCCCTATGACTGTTGGCGGTGCCAGGAGATGGCATGGACCTCAGGAACATGTCTGGTGTCTCTCCCGGGGAAGATCTCATGCACATCCCTATTCAGCTGTTGTTCTACTTGCACAGTGTCATTCCCTGTTCTACTGAAGTATTTTCTGCACTGTGAAAGCTGGAAGGGATTGGCAAGTCTGGAGTCTCTTTTTTGCTATGGATGTCTGAAGCCCTATACGCTCTCTCCCAGTTGTTGTTTTTTTTATAAATTCTTTTATTGAACAAGTTGTCAAGAATAAATGCAAAAGGATTTAAGCAAGGGACAAAATTCCCAATGCAAAGGCAGTGGGCGCAGCCACCGAGCACTTACATCTGATAGACGTCTTTGAACAAAAATATAATTATAACTGTAATTGTAATCGTAACAACCCTAAGGCAAATGAAGATGTACAGCCCCATTGGCAATACATCAGCCTATGGACTAGCAGGACTCCGATGCCTCGGAGGCCCTGCGCGAGTGTCCTTCGAGTGCCCAGTCATCTGGTGTCACCCAGTCATCTGGTGTCACCCCGAAAGCATGAGAGGATCCGGTCAGTCCCATCAGGTGTGGACCTAGTTATACTCAGTACTCGGGCTTCTCCGCTGTGATGTGTTTTGGGCAACTGGACTATGGCGGTCTCACAGGAGTCGCATCAGTTAGGGAGGTAAGTACTTACATACTATACGTAGGGTTGTATGGGTTCGCAGAAGAGGGGGAAGAATAGAGGAACCAACCTTCTCATTAGATGCAGTTAGAAATTGAATACACTTAATATTAAATATAGTAAAGTGATTCAATTCCATTAGATCTGACTCCACAGCGTATTATAAAACCTCAAAACGTGAAATGACTAGCGCTGTGCCCCAGGGTTGTACCGTTCATTGGAAAAATGACAGTCTGAATTCTTTCACTTCTTCTATTTCACACAAATTATATATTTAAAAAAAAAAAAAAAAAACAAACAGACGTGTTCTTCACTTCAATATGGTGTGCTGGTGACTAGGGATGAGCCGAGCGTTCGATTCGAACATCGGCAGTTCGAACGCTCGCCGAACGCCGAACTTTATAAGATGTTTGCGCTTTGTTCGACCGCGGACATTCCATAATGCAAAATGCCCACTGAAGCTCTGATTTGTTAAAGTCTTGCACCTGACCACAGGTCAGGTGCAAGACTTTGCCCAATCAGGGCTCAGCAGAGGAGGGGCCTGAAGGAGAAAGTTCTCTTATCAGGTCCCCCCATGCTGATTGACAGCAGGCAGTGGGCGGGTGCAACAGCCAGCTTGCTATTGGCTATTGCATTTTACAATATCTAATAGCAGGCTGGGTATGGCTCCCAGCCTGCAGACGAAGAGGAGCCGCGGCCGGACCGGAGAAGAAGCCGACGGACCAGGGGACCGGAGGCCGGGACAGCAGCGGAGGTACGGGGGGGCAGCGAAGGCATGCAGTGGTCTGTGTCCCCGCTGTCTCCGCCAACACAGGCACGGAGAGCAGCGGGGATATGAAGGGACACAGGCCGCTGCAGCCGCAGTTGCCGCAGTTGCCTGTACATTTAGGAGAACTGTGGACCCCGGTTCGTAAGTACGGATTGTCCGTGAGTCGGACGTCCGTAACCCGGGGACCGCCTGTATAAGCCTTCTTAAAGGGGACATTCATTTTAGAACGTTCGACCCCCCCCATTCGCTTGCATTGCGTTCGAGTTCGTATTCTAACTTTTCAGCCATTCGAATTTTCAAATATAAACCAAACACGGGGGGGTGTTCGGCTCAATCACTACTGGTGACATCTTTAACACGTTTCAGAGGCGGCGCCATCCGCGGTCACTTCGACCACCCGACCTGACAGGGATACCCGGTAAGGAGTGCAGCAGGATTCTGGAATACATATCTTCACTGTTCCAGTGACAATATTGTTTTGCTGTATCTTGTGATGGAATATCTCTGTTGGATGTGATTACCTGTTCGCTGTTTGTCTTGCCCCTTGTTGAGGGACTTTATTGCTTGTCTTTGTCTGTATAATGTTATTTGCAGGGTACCTGATACCTCCCGGCGGCCATCTTGGTGATGGACGCCGGCAGAGAGAGGAGGGGACAGCCACCCGGCGGGATAAGGTATGCCGCCGGGTCCCCTCCTCTCTCCTGATACTGTCGAGCGTTCGGTCCATGACCGAGTGCCCGACTTTTCAGAGGGGGGGAGACACCAAAATGACTGCGAGTCATTTTGGTGTCACCCCTCCAATGGTGGCACCCGGGTGCGGGCCGCACCCCCCTTGTGATGCCACTGGTTATTTGTAGTCAGAGCCCCACTGATATGTACCTGAAAATGAAGGCGATGACCCTACCTACAACATGACCTGAGGTGTGCCGCGGTCACTATGGTCAGTATGCAAATAAGGGGGCATACTCAAGTATCTGTTATGGAAGGGGTAAGGGAGGGTGGGATGACTTGAACGTCCCGACAGGGTGAGTGGGGGAGGGACGGGGACGGGGTTTAAAAGTGCGGGGCTCCTCCCACAAATAATATGGCCTTTAATATAAACCTTTGTAACAAAACAAAAAAACTGCCCAAAGGCTCATTTAGGTGACATCCAATGCTGGAGTATTAATGAAGTACCTCCGATGGGTATCATTTACCAAAGCCGCCGTATTGAAACTCCGGGCCATATATTTGATAAGTATATTGCGGGTCTATGAGACTCTTAATAAAATCGCCCACTGTGCACTTTTCATCCCGCACCAACATTTCGTCTGCGGTCTCTTAGCTCCGTGACAGTATTTTCCCCTCGTCTTCCAGTACTGCGCATCTTGTCTTTTCACTGTCATTGAATATAAGCTCATCTGACAGTTACTGAAGCTAAGCGTTATAGATTGAAACGCCAACTCCGGCTAACTTTAGTTGAACAGTTTTGTAAGAACCGGCACGTGGAATCATCTTCTGGGTTCATAAACAGGATTCCAGTGCCGAGATATCTTCACCTACAATTTCCAGTTCCAACCCTAAATTCTCTAAAGATTAAGCCCAGGACATGGGTGAAACGTGTCAGTGGAGGAGGATCTAGGTGGGTCTGTTTGTCGGGATCAGTAAAGGCAGAGCTATGAGACAAGGGGGAGGGGCTGGAGGACCAGAGCTATGAGACAAGGAGGAGGGGCTGGAGGACCAGAGCTATGAGACAAGGAGGAGGGGGAGGGGCTGGAGGACCAGAGCTATGAGACAAGGAGGAGGTGGAGGGGCTGGAGGACCAGAGCTATGAGACAAGG
>NW_017309395.1:44608-70968 GCF_000935625.1 Nanorana parkeri
CAGAGCTATGAGACAAGGGGGAGGGGCTGGAGGACCAGAGCTATGAGACAAGGGGGAGGGGCTGGAGGACCAGAGCTATGAGATGAGGAGGAGGGGGAGGGGCTGGAGGACCAGAGCTATGAGACGAGGCTTCTGACCTTAAACATGTTGTACGCTGGAATTAAGGAGATTAAGGGGGGACATGATTTTCATGTACAAGATGTTCAATGGTGACAGCAACATTGGCAACAAACTGTTTGAGATTAACTCCATTACAAAGACTAGAGACCACCACCTAAAGTTGGTGGAGAAAAAATTCCAGCACAATGGGCGAAGAGGGTTCTTTACAGTAAGAGCGGTTAAGGTCTGGAACTCGCTGCCATCGGCCGTCATCTCAGCCAAGACTGTAGATTTGTTCAAGAAACTTTGGACAATTTCTTGAGGGACCGTAATATCCAGGGATACCAGTACCCCTAAGAATGAGATGATGCGCGGACCTATATGGGTTGGACTTGATGGACGGATGTCTTTATTCAACCCCAAATACTATGTAACTATGTAACTATGAGATAATAAATGGGAGGGGCTACATGACTTTGTGGGAGGAATAGTCCCTGGGAAAGTTAAGGGTTGTAGCTGAAACAGTAGACCTTAGAGAATAGCCGCACGGATAGGATCTGCAGGACTGCTGGGAGTTCTTTCTGGAAGGCTGAAGAGGACAGAAGGCTGCCCCACCGGCCGTTCCTTATTTAGTGTTGCTAAAGATTAGAATATATATGTGTTTGTCGCGGCAGCTGGCGGGTTGGGGAGTCTGAAAAAGGTGAGACGTCATCTGGTAGTATGGTGCTTCCCCACGTTGGTGTCAGTTGTTGAGGGGGGGGCTCTATCCCTTGGGAAGTTGGAAATAGTTCATTCTGGATTTGTCCTCCAAAATGTTTGGCCTCTTTATGATTACCTAATGAATCCCACCCTCCCCGTGCACAGATGCATACATACATACATACATACATAGATACATACATACATACATACATACCGCCAAGGTATTTGAGCCCAAAAGAAAGTCATTGGGGATGTACTGCTGAGGCGCAGGCTGGAGAAGGAAACGTCTGCCGAGGGATGTAAGGAAACAGCAAAGGCCTGGCACATTGGAACTCATCTCTGCACAGGGAGGGTGGGATCGATTAGGTCATCTTAAAAGGGACCACAAGGATAAGAGCATTTTGTTTTAAAGTGCACTCATCCCTTAAAAGGAGAAGTATGAGGTGAGTGAAAATCACTCAGCCTCATAGTTCTAGCCGACGTGTGACAATGAGACTGTCACAGGTCGGCTCAATAGATCGGGAAGTGAGGGAGCACATACCGGCGCTCGCTCACTTCCCAATCCTGTCCCTGCAGAGAGCCGTGACTTCGCTCACGGCTCCCTGCAGGGATCCCTTCCCCCCTCCTCTGTCCGATCCTCCAGCACCTCTAGATAGGCAGAGCCAGCTGTCAATCACGCAGCTGGGCGGATCCAGAAAGTAATGTCGGGATCCGTCCCGGCTGCGGCGTCTCAGTATACCGCGAGCTGTAGCTCCCTATATACTGAGCTTTAGGGTGACGGGAGGACGCTAGTTTGTGTCCTCCCGTTACCCTAAGGAGAACTATGGGGGAAAACACTGACCCCATAGTTCTCCTTTAAACTACAAAACACATTTTTACTTCTGTTGCTGTTGAAGAGTTTCCTTCACCTGTCCGGTGAAACGATGGTATCGGGACTGGAAGGGAGGGGAAATATCCCTACCTGTGCCCCAGACAGCAAAATAAGTGCTTCTCATTGGTCAGTGCGGTCTGAAATTGGAATTTAAAAGACTGACGGCAGGGCTGCATTGCTGGGAAAAGAGTGTTCAATCCGTCCGTTCCGCCCATCAGCGCTGGAGGAACTGACAGGGGAGGGGGGGAATCCCTGCAGGGAGACCCGTGAGTGACAGTCACCACTCTCTGCAGGGACAGGATCGAGAAGTGGGCGAACGCCGGTATGTGTTCGCTCACTTCACGATCTATTGAGCCGACCTGTGACAGTTTCATTGTCCCACGTCGGCTCAAACTATGAGGCTGAGTTCACTCTCCTCATAGTTCTCCTTTAAAGGTCCACTTCAATTAACAGAAGGAAATAGGAATCTTCCAGAATCCAATGCTCACGGACTCTTTAGTCAAGAAAATCCCCCCATACAGCAGTGAAGGAGCAGCCCATGATGGACATTGATGAAGATGTAGAGTGAAGGAGACAAGACGGGCTGCAGATCATCTTTGGTAAGATTTCTAATACTGAGCCTTTGCTATCATGGCGCAGAACTGGAGGCTGGCATCTCAAATAAAGTCTGTAACTCGTTAACAGGATCTCTTTACCACTTCACCGGGTCAGGCTTGAGCTTGCGGTCTCTTGAGGGCACCAGAGGTGCAAACGAAGCGGATTAGTAAGAGAAGTATAGCCGTGTCCGCCACAGCAGAAGAATAAGCGCAGGGCGGCTGTGGCCAGAGGTTAGGATTACAGAAATGTTCCTACGTAGTCTCGGGGGAAAATCTAATGGCCTATCCACACAAAGAGTCAAGTTTTTGAAAGGACAAGAGCCCAGGGGGCATCGCCTGGAGTCAGTGACATCTGTCATATGCTATGAAAGGCTATAAGCATCCGCCTTAAGCATTCTTTATCCTTATCTGATATTATCACAACGTAAACTAGGAAGCCGCATATGCTTCAGCTGCTCGCGGTGGCCGGGAGTCACATGGTATTGGTTCAAGTATGAAGCAGGAGAAACAGAACTGTGCAAATGATGGCGTTGTACTTCATTTGCTGCAGCCTCAGGCATATGTGACTACATATGTGACTCCTCGTGCCATTTATTGACTCTCTGCATCTCATACAAGTTACTGCAAAGTGCACGTCACCTAGAGTTGGTTTTCCTGGACCTCAGTGCTTGCAGAAGGTACAGACGCTCTTCCCAAATTGTCCCATCCTGTACCATGCACCCTTGTATTCAAGGCTCAGAGCCTTCAGAGCAGTGGCGTAACAATAGCCATAGCGACCCAGGCGGCCGCTATGGGGCCCGGGCACAGGGGGGCCCGGCCAGGACACCCCCCCTCATGCCTTGCAGGACGCCTGGGTCGCTATGGGTTCGAAAGCGCCGCTGTTCAGATCACCGTGATCTGTGCAAGCGCTGCGTTCTTCTCCATTGCCGCTGCTGAGTCAATGAGAGTCAGCAGCGGCGGTGGAGGAGGCTGGACGTGGCGGGGAGGCGGGGCACAGGGTCAGCATCAGAGAAGGAGGCAGAGGAAAGCCTGTCAACACGTTGACGGGCTGCAGATGGGCTCCTTTGAAGTCTCTAAAACCGAGACCACACATACAGGGCTACAGTAAGATTTTGGACGTGAGCCTCCAAGAAGGCCAAAAGGCAAAGCCGTCCAGGGAGATGTGCTAAAGGTATGTGTATTACACAAATGCTCAACACAGGGAAGAGGGTGGCTTAGGTTATCCTTTAAAGCAGTGTTTCTCAGCAGTGTAGTCACAAGAGGGGTGCGGCCACCAGCTTGTACATTAACAGCCATCACTGGCTGTTAAAAGCGGTACCCAGAACACGGCTGCCGCAGCCTCAGCCGTGTTCTTGCTGTAACCACTTTAACGGACCGCCGTCTATAGACGCATTGCGACCCGGAAGTGCTTAAGATTATTTATTTGTATAATTATTTTGTTTATTACTTTGTTTACCGTTAACATTGGTTTGGTTAATAAAAGGGCTGCTGTGTCCATTAATATCCACGTCACGCCGTCCGTGTGTGTTTTAACAGAGCGACGTGATCAACGAATCCACCAGTCAAGATAATTTGCCCCAATTTGCAACAATTTTGCACAAAATTTCACTTTTCCAATTTCTCATTCTGCCTGGCCAATCGTTTATCGGGCCCCGCTCCTATTTTTATTTTTATTTTTTTTCATTTAAAAAGGAATGGCATCGGCGCATTAGTTACTTGAAGTTTACTTTTCAATCCGAGACTGATTTTGGGATAACGCAGAAACTAATAAAAAGTCTGGACGCCGTCAGTCGAGCACTGCTGCGCCAGGGTGCCGGAGGACCGAGGATGTCAGCTCCAAGACGCCCGGTGAAGTCTTTGAACGACGTTTCTGTGTCACCGGGGGCCTCGGAGCCCATTCATCTTCCCACGGCCGGCATTGATTTCACAGCGCAGCTATAATTACACGGCGAAGTGTACGGAGGTGGAAGCAGACTGTGCGGATAATAACAGGGCCCGCCTGACGGCCGATGGAAATAACCGCCTAATTGTTCCACTGAGCAGAGCGGGGTAATCCCGATGCTGATTTATTAGAAAACCTTCTTAGATAACTCCGGAGCCTGCCATCGGGGGAGGAAACACTCGGGGCAACGGGGGGGGGACTTTTAATTTGATGTAAAGATCCTTAAAGTTCACAATTAGTGGTGATATACTTGTCTGCGCCACACTAGGGGAAGAGAAACAAGACAATTATTTCCGCGATGTGGAGAGTCTGCCTAGATCATCCTGCAATTAAATGATGTCCAGAAGCTTCTTCATCCTCTGACCTTAAAATATATCTTAAAGAGCACCTGTCCCCTACCTGTGAGAAGAGGTCTATCTCGTATATCTACCTAAGGAGCATCCCCGTGTACGCATCCTGGGGGGGTTATTCACTATGGAGCCAAAGGATCCAGCCGTAGCTTCGGCTGATCCTTCGGCTCGCTTCGGCTGCCTGAGCCCTTCGGTTTAGTCAAACCGAAGGGGGGCTGTACGGGCTATTCGCAATAGCCTGTACAGCAGCTGAAGGCAGCCAAGCGGCTCAGCCCAGCCGAAGGCATATGCCGGAGTGACAGCAAAAAAGGTGAGAAACGTCAGCCGAAGGGCAGACCTTTCTCCACCCAAATGACAGCTGGGCGGAGCCAGCCGTGATCTCACGGCTTGCCCCTCCCAGTTGTAATGACAGATCGGCTTCCCCAAATGACCTGGGGATGCTGATCCGTCATTAAACAATAACAACTGGGCGTCACGGCCGGCTCCGCCCAGTTGTTATTCATTGGCTGGGACCTGCTAGAAGACTCAAGCAGCTGGCGGACAATAGGAAACAGTTGGGGCGGAGCTAGCTGTAACTGCTAGCCCCGCCCAATTGTTTTTCTTTTGCCGGCATCCGTCAGGTGCGGCAGGAGTCGTCCGTCGCATGCGGTGTTTTTTTATTATTATTTTTTTATTTTCTTTAAAATATTTTTCTTTATTTTTTAATATTCCTATTTTTTTTTACATTTTAATAAATGATTTTTCTACTTTTTTTGCCTTCCGTTTTTACCTCCTGCCATTGGCTCCTGGACAGGGAAGCCTCCTGGTTGTCTCGGCGAGCGGGGGCGTTCCTGGTTCCCACTGGGTATATATTCCAGCCAGAGCCCTTATTCTGCCTATACGGTGCCTCTTGAATCAGATACTGCTGCAGCTTCCTGACCCCCTCATCTGAGCTCCTGGTTATTGACCCCTTGGCCTGTCCTCCCGCTCTTGATCCAAGCCGCCTGACTCGACCCGGACCGAACCTTGACTATGCTTTTTTGGAATTGTCCCCCTTTTTGTACCTAGTTGCGGATCTCCTACGGTCTGTTTCCTGCCAGAGGGTTCCACTCCACGTCTTGGGCCAGTGACACCCCTGACAGTAGGTGATCCAGGAGCCATCGTACCCGTTCTTCTGCTTCTATAAGAACACGGAGGTGTGCGCCGGCTCTTCAGTCACTGCAGGAGAACAGATGGGCAGCTACCCGTGTTCCATCCAGATATCCATCCTCCGTTCTCTGGGCTCCGCTGGTTCTGTGCTTCCATCTCACTCATCTCTTCTTAGTATAATGACGGCTGCAGACAGACCGGGGCAGCCAAGCATGATACAGACACCTGGAGGTATGTGTAGCCGGCTGTCCTTCAATACACAACCAACATCAGCTCAACCAAGTACACTGACACATTGTCTGTCAAAGCCAGGAGATTGGTGCAGAGCTCCCTGTGCAGGGATCAAAGCCCTACCCTATGCCGTCCTCGAACTAACCCTACCCATAACCCTAAATTTTACACTGTCCCTCTCTTTAACCCTAACACTCAGTCTCATTGTAACCCGCATACTGATCTATGCCCTCCTCACACTAGTCCTACATTTAACCCTCACACTAAACCTTACACTATAAATCCCTTTAATCCTAACACTAAGTCTCCCTATGACTCTTATGCTAACTCTTCCTGTAACACTCACACTAGCCCTCCTGGTAACCCTAACCTCAACACTAACACTCCCTGTAACCCCAACACTGACCCTCCCTGTAACCCTAACACTAACCCTCCCTGTATCCCTAACCCTCCTGGTAACCCCAACACTAACCCTCCCGGTAACCCCAACACTAACCCTCCCTGTAACCCCAGCACTAACCCTCCCTGTATCCCTAACCCTCCCTGTAACCCCAGCACTAACCCTCCCTGTATCCCTAACCCTCCCTGTAACCCTAACATTAATCCTCCCTGTAACCCTAACATTCATTGAAATCCTAACACTAACCTTCATACCTGCTCTGTATCCTTAACAATAACCCGGCCTAAAACCCTAACAAAAACTAACTCTCCCTGTAACCCCGATACCAACCCCATAATTTTCCACACGGCTCAATCAACTTTTGTCAGGCCTGCAGGGCCACCCATGGATTGAATTTCGGTTGACTTCTGTTGATTTGGCTGAGTCTGAATAATTTGAGGCATCTATGGCCAGCCCAACACCCATCCCCTTGTTTGCATACCCATCGCTCCTGTTCCTGGAAGCCCGGCACCAAACACCAACCAGATTCTTCTGTGTTACTGTAATACCCACCTTCGCAGCACAAAGGGGGTCCCTGCAGACACCCGCGGGTCAGACGTGCTCTCACGCGCAGCCCCGAGCTCAGCGGCTCCTGTCTCCTTCACTCCCCGCCGCTCTGTGATGTCCGCCGCGTGGAGCCGCCGGGTAGTGCGCACGCTGTATCTTCTTAAAAGGTACAGTGCTCGACAATTAAGGAACAACCCCGCCTCCAGAGATGACCGCACCCTGATGTCAGCAGGTACAAATGCTAGCCTCACATATCATTCTGTGCTTGGTTATTGCAGAGCTTGCCTTCGTAGTGCCTGGCGTATTAGTTATAGGATATTTCTTGTGTACCGAACCTTGCTGCCGGTCCCTGACCCCTGCCACTCTCACGGACTACGACTTGGATATCGATTTGGCTACGAGGTTCCGGACTGCTCCTGTGCTGGTCACCACCACATGATAGACCGTGCATTACCCAGGTCTGCTCGTGTGGGAGGTACCGTTTGTATTGGCAAGTCCCCCTGCATCTGGGCTCCTACGAACTACTCCCTGATAGTTACCAACATACCCATTGGTGGGATGGGTGGAGGGGGGTGCAGAAGACAGGTCCATGTCCTGGGTGGTGGGGCAATACAGGTCGGTCAAGGTTCCCCGACCTCTTGAGCTGATGTCTCCCGGTGTTAGCAGTCAGTCAGGATTGCCTGTTGCTGCCTCAGACCTCTGCACACAATTATCCGCTTCAATTATTTTCCAGCCCGAATCTCAGACTCTCATCAGCCTGAAACAATCATTGGAAGTTGAGCTGTGCAAACATGGAGATGGAAGCGAGACAGAAATCCCAGAACACTTGGCCGCTGCACTCACGGCTCCAGGAATTCCATTGTACATGTGTAAGTAACTTCCAAGACCGGCAACTAATGAATGTACGGATAAATAATTCACGCCGGGAGTTGAGCTGGGAAACAATGGCTGTTGCGCAGATCATAAATTCATGAAGATGAAACAAAGGCAGTGCCCCTGCCAGCCCGGGCCGGAGACCTGGAACCAGCCCGGCGGACTAAGCCCAGCCACCTTCTTGCATTCCCCAAGCAAGAAAACACGCCAAACCTTCTGGCACCAGCCAGAGCTGCCAGACTGCAAGGCCTGCTTGGCTACGCCGAATGAAATCTTGCGTGAGCACTGCTGGCTCTTCCCGGGGCCGGTCCTGTCACTGCTCCAGAGTGTGGGTGAGCAGGAACATTCTCTGTGAGGGACTTGGTTTAGACTCACGTTATTGAAGCAGGCCCACCATCAGATACATTTCATTTCATGCTGTGTATGCTAAGTATGAACTCTTCTAGAAATGTATTACCTCTCACAGAGATCAGGGTACTGCCCCAACGAGGTCTGTCTCTGCCCCAACCAGGGCCATCCCAACCAGGGCCGTCGCTGCCTCAACCAGGGCCGTCGCTGCCTCAACCAGGGCCGTCCCTCCCCCAACCAGGGCCGTCCCTCCCCCAAGCATGAATTTAGGGAGGGAAAGGCCCGGGGACTCATGTGGTTGGGTGATATTCAATGGGGTGGGGAGTCGGATTGTGTTGCTGCGAGGAGAAGGTCCTTTGTTAACTCCGTGTGAGTGGTTAGAATTTTCTTCTTTCTTTATTCTATAATCTCTGCAAGAACAGGTATCTGCGGGTTATCTCTCTTCGCTCTGTTTGCGTCTCAGAACCTTAAAGCGTGTGTCAAGGCAAGAGCTATAAAGAAAACATATTTACACATCTCGGCAATACATAAAGAGTTCTTCTGTTTTATCCCTTTACACACACTGCGAGTCGGAGAAATAACTGTTGATGTGCCAGAAATATTGTATGTTCTACCTCCCTCATTGACATGAGAACACAGCGAAGGGAATTTATCTAAACTGGAGCAGATAGAAGCTGATTGGTTGCTCCAGATTCTCTCTTTTATTTTCAAAGCCTCACTGAACAAACTGAAGACAGAGGCCGAATTTACCAAGGAAGCATGAGCCTCCTCATTTCAATAACCTCTCCTCATCTCCAGTGTCCTCATCATCAACTCCCACCTCTTCATCTCCAGTACTTCTCCTTATCTACATGACCCCTTCTCATGAACTCCCCTCACCTCCTCTCCATTACCTCTCTTCATCTTTATAACCCCTCATAATGTCCATAACCTCCCCTCATCTTCATACCCCTCCTCATCAACTACCCTCTACTCATCTCCTTTACCCCTCTTCATCTGTATAACCTCTCCATAACCTCTGCTCATCCCTATAACCTCTCTTCATCTTCTTCCCCCTATTTATCTCCATACCCCTCCTCATCAACTCCCCTCATCTCCATAACCTCCACACCCTCAACTCCCACCTCTTCATCTCCATAACCTCCACTCATCTCCATACCCTCAACTAACACCTCTTCATCTCCAATACCCCTCTTCATCAACTCCCCTCTGCTCATCTCCATTACTCCTCTTCATCTCTATAACCCCTCCATAACCTCTGCTCATCTCTATAACTCCTCATCATCTCCTTCCCCTTTCCTCATCTCCATAACATCTCCTCATTTCCATAATCCCTTTTCATCTCCATAACCCCTCCTCATTTCTCCCCCCTCCTCATCTCCATAACCCCTCCTCATCAACACCCTTTCCTCATTTCCATAACCCCTTTTCATCATCTTAACCCCTCATCATCTCCATAACCCCTCATCTCCGTAACCCCTGCTCATCAACACCCCCACCCCCCTATCTCCATAACCCTGTTTGTGCACAGGTAGAGAGCACGGGAAGTCATCATCTGTCTGGCAAAACCAATTGGTATATTTTTCACTTATCAGAGACAACAAAACAATGTCAGCTGTATATTTAGCAGATAGAAAGGAAGCAAATGAGAAAAGTTCATTTTCAGGTTTTACATTTACTTCAAGATAAACATTGCCAACGACAAATATGAGGCCTGGATTGTATGGTAACTATGACCGGCATTTTGTTTGCAGTATTTGTAATATACTGTATCTAGCTAACAACATTCACAGAGACTCAGCGAGGAGCAGGAGATATGTAAGTTGCCTTCCAGGGCCAAAGATGGCTCATGGGTGACTGCTGTGAAAGAGTCTGAATGAGCCTTATTGTGATGAGGTCCTTCTGCAGACTTTAGCAACAGGTGGTTTGGGTTTTGTAAGGAAGAAAGTGCCTATGCTTGGTTGGTACCTCTTGTGGGAAGGCAGTCTCCACGCTTGGTTGGTACCTTTTTTTAGGAAGGCAGTGTCCATGTTTGGTTGCCACTTCCTTTAGGAAGCAGTGATCACACTTTGCTGGTACCTTCTTTAGGAAGGCAGTGTCCACACTTGGTTGGTACCTCCTATGGGAAGGCAGCATCCATGCTTGGTTGCTACCTTCTTTAGAAAAGCAGTATCTATGCTTGGTTACCACTTCCTTTAGGAAGGCAGTCCCTGTGCTTAGTTGGTACCTCCTGTGGGAAGGCAGTACCCATGCTTGTTTGCCACTTCCTTTAGGAAGACAGTGTCCACACTTGGTTGGTACCTCCTGTAGGAAGGCAGTCTCCATGCTTAGTTGGTACTTCCTTTAGGAAGACAGCGTCCACACTTGGTTGGTACCTCCTGTGGAAAGGCAGTATCCATGCTTAGTTGATCATTTCTTTAGGAAGGCAGTGTCCACACTTGGTTGGTACCTCCTGTAGGAAGGCAGTATCCATGCTTAGTTGGTACTTCCTTTGTGTACCAATACTGAAATTGAAAAGGACAGAAACCAGAGTAGGAAATTAAAGTATTCGCAGACTTGTAGTAGCTTTTGGGGTGTGTACGAGACACTGCTAGAAAGGCCAGCTATTTTAAAAAGGAAAGAAAATGGGTCATTAGAGGACAAATGGCTCTGTAGTGTTCATGAAACAAAGCAGACCGAGCTGGCCATGAGAGGCTGGCAGCTCTCATGACCAAACCCTTTGCTTCCCCTCAGAAGAGAAGACATAATCCTGTAAGTAAAGACAGACTATGTGTTGTTGTCACTTACTGTAAGCCGGACTGTGAAGACCTGACTCAGCAAAAAAAAAGAGAACATGAAGAAACTAGTCACTAGTCAGGGATCCTAAAGATGAAATATTCTTCACACGCGCTTTGCTGAAAAGGCGACAGAAAGTCCCTGGTAATAAAAAGTCTCATCCCGTCTGATGTTTTAGCTGTAATAAACTGGGTCACATAGCGGGACACTGTCAGGCTGTGAAGAGTGATGTACAACATGCCAGTGGACTCAGCACTTCAAGAACATTGATTGAATCAAACTCACTGCAATGAGGATCTGAGCCGAGGTGTGGGAGGATTATACCTGAGCGATGAGTTACGGTATAAAGAGAGATTAATAATTAGAACTAGTGAGCTTGTCCGCCACCTATAAAGGAAGCCATTGAGAAGTGGGGAGGACAGATCAGATGAGGAATCTCTGATGGGAACCATAAAGCAAAGGATGTAGATAACAGTTTGCTTGATGACTTGAGGACTATGGGGCTGGTTGAAATTTTTTTTATAATGACTTGAGCACAGACTGTCTATAATTTTGTTTCTACCTGTTTTAAACAGCAGTACATAGTTGTACTTTACGGCAAAGCCCTCACACCACCGGTGTATTTAGGTTTCATGCTGCCCTAGGCAAGACAAAACTCGTCCCCTTGCCCATCTAAATGTGTTCTACCCCTTCCTGTCCATGTGTTCTACCCCTTCCTGTCCATGTGTTCTACCCCTTCCTGTCCAAGACATTTTGCGCAACCTGTCAGTCGCTGGATACAGCTTCTGACAGGTTGCGCTATTAGTGTTGCAGGGAAGGCGGGGTCTCAGGTGGGCTGTAAAGGATCTCTGGTCGGCTCTGCAGGGTCTCAGGCTGAAACCACCCAAGACCCTGCACAACCCACCATAGACTTTGCACAGCCCTCCTGAGTCCCTGCAAACCCCACCAGACACCCCGCAGAGCCCACCATAGACTTTGCACAGCCCACCATAGACCCTGAACAGAGACTCTCAGGTGGGCTGTGCAGGATCTATGATGAGCTGTGCAGGGTCCCTCATTCGCAATCTAGTCTCATGAGCTTCAATATGAAAATGTCATCTATGTAGGACAGAAGGGAAAAGGTCCCGAGATTCAGGTTGCCACGTGACATACAACCTTAGTTGTGGTCAACGGACAGTACCACTTAGACGTAGAGGAGGCTGTTAATTGCACGTTTTGATGCCTTTTAGATTGCTTTCTGTAATTAGGCAAAAGCTGTTCTGAGTTGTCACAAGACGCCTTTGTATCTCTTTTTTGCTGTTTACCTTTTGTGGTATATGTTTATTGTTTGTTTCTTTTTTGTTGTTCTCCTTACTACTAAAAGCAATAAAAATGGAAATGGAAAAAAACGTAGTGTCCTCAAGCTATTGGACGCCACTTTGATGTCCCTAGCATGACTGGAGGAAAACATATCTAGGCAGCTGACAGTCCACTATACGGCCAATGTCTGTTGACACCTGACCTTCACATCTATATGAGCTTGCTGAACATGCTATTCCAAATCTATGGGAATTAAAATAGGGTTGACCAATCCCCCGCCCCCACCCCCTTCTTTTGTGGCTATAACAGCATCCACTGTTTGGGGAAGGCTTTGCATAAGATTTAGGTAATCTTTGACCATTTAGCCACACAAATATATACTGTATAAGGTCAGGTACTGATGATGGATGAGAAGAAATGGCTGGCAGTTGCCACTCCAGTTTATTCCAAAAGTGTTTATTAGGGTTGAGGTCAGGACTTTATGCAGGACACTTGAGTCCCTCCAGACCACACTGGATTGGCTTTGTATACAGGGGACAGTCATGGTGGAACAGAAAAGGGCTTCACCAAACTGTTACCACATAGTTGGATGAGCACAATTGCTTACAATGTCTTTGTATGATGAAGCAGGAAACACCTGAACTCCATCATTTGAAGGAGGTCCACATTCAGCCATATTGATAAGTGTGAAGGTCAGGTGTTCAGAAACCTCTGGCCATCAAGTGAATAATTTACATATTTAAAGACAGACCCGGAGAGACTGAGCGGAGGGGCTACATGACTGGGGGGGGAGGAATAGTCACGGGAGAAAGAGTTATAAATAAAAGCTGCTCTTACCTGATTGGACGTGGGAGTCAGGTGTCCGGGAGGAGCCGCATGGGAAGGAACTGCGAGGGCTGAGGGACGTCCCCTTTCTGGAAATCGACGAAGGAAGCAGGTGGACCCTCCCTCCCTGAATTTTGTGGTTATGGGGGTTGGTGGAGGTTCTTTTGTCATGGCAGCTTGGTGGGTTAGGGGGTCTTTGGGGGAATGGGTGCTTCCCCCCTGTTGGTGTCTGGATTTGTAAGGGGCGGGGCCTGGCTAACTGAAAGTAGTAAGTGTCCTCGAGGTGGTTGTGGTGCGGCTGGGGACAATGGTGGAATGGTACGAGAGGCCTTTTTGGGCTGTTGGGCACCCAAAGACCACTTCTCAGGTCAATTGTTTACAGTATTATTTGTGTATATTATTTGGTTTATTACTTTTGGTTATTGTTAAAGTTGTTTGGTTTAATAAAAGGGCCGCTGTGGCCGTTAAAATCCACGCAGCGCAGTCCGAGTATTTATTGGGGTTTTGAACGAAGGGACGAAAATTGACGAATCCATCAGTCAAGGTTCTGCTGCTTATTTGAGGACAAGCGGAAACATCGCTGTTGCCACTGCCCAAACGTCAAATGCCGCTGCTGGCACTACACTTCCTCTTACCCTTTCCACCAGCACTTCACATGCCAGGGATGCTTGAATACCATTTACTGTCACCTACCTCGTCACCTTTCATTCTAGAACTTGGTGGTACTTTTAGTCAATTTCAGGAGCTCCAACTTCTAAGCAATGTCAGCCGCTCTTTTCCATACAGTAAATGCCTTCAGACACAAACAATTTTATGAGTCTGGCTGAAATGCATTAGAAACACAATATTCAGCTGGCAATGAATTTGTATTCGCAATATTCAGAAACATGTCACTTAAACTGACACCTTCAGGTTTGTGGAGAGAAAAAATGACTTTCTTGCGGCGCTCTTACAAACATAAAACATTCAGTTTGTACAAGTGTTAGATAATGTGTCATAATGTCACAATGACTTCGTAACATGGAGCTTTCAACGCCGCGTGAAGCTTTTACAAAACACTCTTTATTGAAGCGCAGTTTGCCAGAAGCGTGGGCAGAGCTGAGGGATCTTCAGGGAAAACCTCGTCTGTCCACCTTGTCTGGAGTTTTTGGTATTTGTAACCCTTGTTTCCCACCTCCCCCATGGGCCTACACGTGAATGGATTCCTGAGGTCACCATACATAGAGAAGGTGATGGAGGGCCGGTTAGATTGGCCGAGTACATTTGCGCATACAGTGGCCGGGCCAGTGCCAAACAGTGGCCGGGCCAGTGCCAAACAGTGGCAGCCCCTATCTGCTGGTCAATGCAATGCCACTAATGAAGTCCAAGGTAAAACCAAATTGGTTTTTCTCTCTAAGAGCCCGTGGAATGTGCATCGAAAAACGACTTCCCCCTGTGAACAAAAAAAGTGAACCGTGAAATCACAGCATACAAAAACGTGCACAAGGGTGCTTGGTCCTTTCAATTAAGAAGGGACCTCGAATTCCCGACCCCCTCGAAAGGCTCCTGACAGGGGTTGAGACTGTTGGTCCACCAACCGGAAAGCTGGCGGACCCCGATCCTTCGGGGACCTGCAGGAACAGGTCCCTCACAGTACGTGGTAGGGGGATCTCCCGAAGAGAAACCCCCTGGGTGGGAGGAGACAGAGAACCCTATATAAGGGCACAGAATCTCCTCCCCCACATCGGGAATAGGCCCCGAAGGAACCTGCACCCGTTGCATCTAGTGGGTCAAATTAAAAAAATAAAAAAGAAGTGCCAAACGTGCATGTAGTGCAATAAATGGATAAAGAGTGCCAGTGCACCACGCTAGGGCCGGTAAGATTGGCCGAGTACATTTGCACCTACAGTGGCCGGGCCAGTGCCAAACAGTGGCAGCCCCTATCTGCTGGCCAATGCAATGCCACCATTGAGGTCCATGGAAAACCAAACTGGTGATACAATGGAAAGTGGGTGTCCTCCCCAGCCTGACTGTCCATGGCTTTGTCCCTTCCACTCATTGGATTTCAGTTCTTTCAATGGTGGAGTTTCAGCATCACGTGTGGGCGTTACCTAGGGCTGTCTGTCTGCAAATGTAGCCTGCCTGGGAATGCCCACTCCTTCAGGCTGACATCCACTTATAAAAGGCATTTTGATATTTGCATAACTCCTCCCATGAGCCAGCCCACTGCTTGCAGCAATTTGCAGTAGGGAGTGATTGGCAAGATTGCAGGATAATACAACTAGGCCTTGTGTACATTTAATCAGCAGAGCTGAACTTCTGAAGAACAACAGTAAAGCACAAATACTGAGCAGGACTACTAACCTCAAAATACAACCTGCTTATGTCACCTACACATCTAACTCCTCCCCTCCTCTTCCTGTAGGGGTTCACCAAGGCTCTGTCCTTGGACCCCTTCTCTTCTCTATCTACACTTCCTCTCTTGGTCAGTTAATAACCTCACATGGCTTCCAATACCATCTCTATGCCGATGACACTCAAATATATCTTTCTACTCCACAACTCCCCCCCCTCAATGTCCTCCATCCCCCTCCCCCCCTCACTGTCCTTGCATGTCACTAATCTACTAACTGACATATCACCAATGACACCGCCAAACTACTCATACACTCCCTTGTTATCTCTCGTCTTGACTATTTCAACTCCCTCCTCATTGGCCGACCTCTACACAGGCTCCTCCCCCTTCAGTCTATCATGAATGCAGCTGCTAGAGACTAATTCACCTAACCAACCACTCAGTGTGGTTGGTTAGGTGAACCCTCTACACCTCTCTGCCAATCCCTCCACTGGCTTCCATCTCCCGCCCCCCTCTGCCAATCCCTTTCAATAGTCCAAAGAATAAAATTCAAAATATTAACAACCACTTACAAAGCCATCCACAACTCTGCCCCCAACCTGGTCTCAAAGTATCACCCTAACCGTCCCCTCCGCTCCTCAAAAGACCTCCTGCTTTCCAGCTCCCTCATCAACTCCTCCCATACTCACCTCCAGGACTTCTCTAGAGTCTCTCCCATCCTCTGGAACTCTTTACCCCAACCTGTCCGTCTATCACCCACTCTGACTGCCTTTAGGAGATCCCTTAAGACTCATCTCTTCAGGGAAGCCGATCCCACCTCAACCTAACCGCTGAACCATCACATTCTCAAACAATTCACCCCCCACACAGCTCCCTCCTCATGTATCACTGGCCCCTCCCTTTTAGATTGGAAGCCCTCAGGGGCAGGGCCCTCCTTACCATCTTGTATTGTAATTGTAATGTCTTCCTTATATTGCACAGCGCTGCACCAACTGTTGGCGCCATATAAATCCTGTATAATAATAAACAAATATGGCTGTTTATGGAGTTTTTGTTCTATTACCTGCTTCTTATACCACTCCTGGATATTCTGAACTATCCTGAGCATTAAAACCCCCCTGGTGGTGCAATGTGGTATTGCAATCTGACCTCAAAGTACAATAATTCGCTCTAACGCACGTTTCCGAGGGCTAATTGGCTGTATCCCAATGGAAACGCGCGACAAAAACGCTGCAAAGAAGCTCCTGTACCTTTTCAGAGGTAGGCCGTTTTGTAGCGCGTTCAGGCAGGCTGAAATACGGCAAGGTGTGAACCATATCCATAGAAAACAATGGGATTTTCATGTTTGAGCGTTTTGTAGAGCGTTTGTAGAGCGTTGAACGTGCTACAAAACGTACAGGTGTGAACCAGGCATAATGGTCCCAAAACCAGCAGCCCCGGGACATGTAACACCCAGCTACCACCAAGCAGTGTGTTCAGGAACCAACTGACTAATTACCTGCTCCATTATTCCCCTTCAAAGTCAGTCAGATCTTTCCTCATTTGATTTAATTGCATTGTTCATTCCTTCACAGACTAATTAAATAAAAGTGCAGAGAGCCCTGCAGATGTGAAACGTGCCAATCACCCAATCCGTAATCATTTCCTAACTGAACTTACTTCCGAAAAACCAATTATGAGCAGTTGCTGTGGATTTTCCCAATGCACATGTCATTGCTCAATAGCGCGGATGATCGCCGTATGCTTTATTCGAATATTGTGTACAAGAGGAACAGTATTTGGGAGCCATTGCGTTTTTAGGGCCCTTGCACCATCCTTTTGGGAAATGAGACCCCTCCAGTGGTATTATGAAGAAGATGATGAGGAAACTTCTTAAAGATCTGAACTCAAAAAGTGACGCTTGAGCCCCAGCAGGACCCTGAACTTTGGTCTTAAATACACTATATTGCCAAAGGTATTGGGACTCCGGCCTTTACACGCACATGAATTCTAATGGCATCCCAGTCTTAGTCCGTAGCGTTCAATATTGGGTTGGCTCCGCCCTTTGCCGCTATAACAGCTCCGCCTCTTCTGGGAAGGTGTCCACAAGGTTTAGGAGCGTGTCTATGGGAATGTTGGACCATTTGTAAGGTCAGGTACTGATGTTGGGGGAGGGGCTCGCAGTCTCCGCTCTAATTCATCCCAAAGGTGTTCTATGGGGTTGAGGTCAGGACTGTGCGGCCAGTCACGTTCCACCCCAAACTCCCCCAGTCATGTCTTTATGGACCTTGCTTTGTGCACTGGTGTGCAGTCATGTTGGAACAGGAAGGGGCCATCCCCAAACTGTTACCACAAAGTTGGGGGCATGAAATTGTCCAAAATGTCTTGGTGTGCTGATGTCTTAAGAGTTCCCTTCACTGGATCTAAGGGGCCAAGCCCCGCCCCATTGGCTCTGCAGACAGTTGGCGACTTCTGCGCACTGTGCGCTTCAGCATGCGCTGACCCCGCTCTGTCATGTTACGTGGCCGACCACTTCCTGGCTGAGTTGCTGTTGTTCCCAGTTGCTTCCACTTTGTTATAATACCAGTAACAGGTGACCGCGGCGGAATATTTAGTAGCCGGGAAATGTCACGGAACACCTGAATCCAATACTTTTGGCAATATAGTGTATCTCCTGAAAAATATCTGAGCACTTCCTAGCATATGAGTGTGCCGAGTCACTATTGGGTGATGAGTCTCATAGCTGTATATCTGCAGAGTGTGATCTAAGGCGTTGTTGCCTCTGACTGCTAGTCTCAGGAGATTTGGTGATGCCACTACTGCTCATGGTTCTCCTTGTTGGAGAGGAAACTGTACCTGAGAAACTGCAGTGCAAGGATCTCCCTGCTTCTACTCCATTTATTCTGTGGATCTGTGCTTCCTCCACCTCTCCTGCCGTTTCCTGATTATTATCAACCAGTTATTAGATCACCATTCATATGGGGCAGCTTTGACATAAGGAAGCAAAGTCCTGCTTTTGCCACCTCCACACAGACACAGTACAGAACAAGGGATGACAGGTCAGTAATGGGAGAGATCAGCTGCAAGGAATCCATTGGCAATACTGATGACTACTCCTTTTCTGGCACAGCTTCAGGTCCCTTTAATAACCACTCTGGTGACCATTTTACTGATCCTGCCATTTTAAAAGACTTGATAGCCACTTCCTAGTCAGAAATTACCAGTCTACAGCATGAGACATAGGCGTAGAATGCTCAAAGGTGGAATGTCCCTAAAACATGTGGATGTGCACCATACTGATACTGTTACACATGCCATTCACTAGGGTCATCCCTATAATGAGCCAGCCTGAGGTGGTTGCCTCAGATGGCATCTTATTGGGCCATGGGGGGGTGATTGGCAGGTGTGATGGGACTCTGTTGCTGGCATTCCACCCAGCTCCTGGCACCCAGTGATGTCAGTGAGCTGGGCAGGATGCCGGACAAAAGTATCATGCAACCCTAACACCCCCCCCAGTACCATCCCAGCCTCAGATGGAGAGGAACATAGGGACACCCCTGTCATTCACCACCAGGTAGGTAATGACTAGCACTGGGCTCTTTTATACAATGTCTGTTAAGTGCAACTAACCTGCCCCCAGTGGCCAGTGGCACACACCATTTGAAATCTGACTCTTATAAATTGGTAAAGAGGTCCTTTTTGCCCCCTTACCCGTCCAGTTGGAAAAGAGACACAAGGCTTGTGTCACGATCTGGGATCAGGCTCAGAGTCCAGTAGCTGAAGCAGCAGGCAATTCATGGTATAACAGGCCGGGTTCAGTACACAAGCAGGCGGTAGTAGTATAGGAGCCGGCAGAAGCGTAGTCAGCAAACAAGCAAAAGGTCAGGAGCCCAAAGGTATCGGGTATGAAGCAGAAGACGATGAGAGCAGTCTGTGAATCAGCAGCCAAAGGTCGGCACACGGGTAGCAGTATGAGAGGATTGTATCACAGAGGGAGCAGGAAGCAAGATAATGGCAGGAGCACAACAATCTGGCAAACAGGAAGTGCAGAGGCGTGTCTTAAATAGGAAGTTCAAGGGAGGAGCAAGGAGCTCAGAGTTCAGCAGAAACTAGGTGTACCTGAGGATTACACAGGAGATCAGGCAAAGAGCTATCCAAGGTTCTAAGGTGGCTCAGCAGGTAGAACCACCGCCAGACACAGCAGAGGTTCTCTGGGTTCAGATCTGTTTCCTGACAGCTTGTTAATATGTTTTCTATTCACAATCACAATGCACGGTGGCATGTGAAGTGAAGCATAGGAAACCCCCAGGATCCTGCATTCTAGGTACTAGGAGGGATCTTTGAGTTATTGAGATTCAAGTCATCCAGAAGTAAAGGCATGGACAGAGTTTTGACCCAGTGGTGACCCAGCTCTGGACAAGAAAAATGGAGGTTCCCTGGGAACGTTTTTTAATTTTAGAAAACGAAAGCGGAGGAGGAATGTTTTTTACATCTGATAGGTCTTCTTTTCAACCGGCCGCTATGGGGCCCCGGGGCACAGGGGGGCCCGGCCAGGACATCCCCCTGATGCCGCCTGGGTCGCTATGGCATTTCAGGCTGCTGGCTGTCAATGGCGGCTGTGAGGAGAAACACGCCGCCATTCACATGTGCAGCGGTGCGTACCTCCTCACCGCTGCTGAGTCGATGACAACCAGCAGCTTCGGGGGAGGTGGCTGGGCCCGTCGATGGCAGCGATGGAGGAGGCAGGTCTCAGCGATGGGGAGGCGGGCCCGGCGATCGAGGAGGTCAGGCTCAGTGATGGAGGAGGCGGGGCCCGCAAGCGATCGTGGAGGAGAAGGAGGCGGACAGCGGATCGGCCAGACAGGTAAGAGGGCTTGACCGCCCACCTGAGACCCTGCAGAGCTCACCATAGAGAGTCTATGGTGGGCTCTGCAGGGTCACCCTCAGGTGGGCTGTTTGGGTTATCAGGTGGACTTATCTAGAAATCACAGGGCCCCATACAAGATTTTGCTATGGGGCCCTGTGATTTCTAGTTACGCCCCTGCTCCTATCCCTTCTGTCTTGAATTGTTTTATAACCGCGCTGTCTCTTTATTTTGCAATGTAACTGTTGGCACTTTATAAAAAATCCTTTATAATGAAAATTGTAACGAGCCCCTTGCTCGCTCGGTTCCACTCTCCCGGCACTCCTCTGCTACTAATGGATCAGAGGTCAGACCGCAACGTCTGATCCTTCGATCGTCCGATCGTCCGATAATCCGGGATTGGAACTACAGCTATGTGCCGTTCCAATCCAGCTCAGAACAAACACCAGGCAGGCTGTATGTAAGTTCCAACAGGGATCTGCTTTATTGAATGCACACACACACTTTTATACACAACAGTTTGAACAACCCGCCCAAACCAACACCTTCCTATTGGTCATGCAAATGAAGGCTTGAAGCGGAGTCAGCAGGGATTGGTCCGATAACTTGAAGGGGAGGGCTGATATGTGTGGCCATGCAAAGGAGGACTTGAAACAGGGTCAGCAGGGATTGGTCCGATAACTTGAAGGGGAGGGCTGATATTGGTAATGACACAGAGAAGTCCCAGGAGATAATTACATAAACACAGAACAATGCCTTCCTTCCAGACCCCGGAGCCGTTGGAGGGGATTATCCTTAAGACAAACTGTGACCAATGACACAAACACAGAGTGATTCAACCCTAAGACAGGGTGGAGGACCCACCACTGTGTAATATAGTCAAGGAGACATGGTTCAGTATTCCAAGGACCATGACAAAAATAACATTCAGCGGAGGAGCAGAGAGCAGGCGGAGGGCAGTATATTATTTGTAGGTAAGGAGCTGGATTCTGGTAGCTTTTGCTTCAGGGCTCCAAGGAAAGAAGACAAGACCTCATCGTCACCCCCCCACGCAAAGTCTAGACCTCGCTCATTCTTTCCCTGAGACACGACCTCTCTTCTACCTTTTTTTCTTTTTCAGCTTAATCACTTTTTGGAAAACGCTGAGATAAAATAATTGTTCCGTTATCCCACACACCGTCCCTAATGAAACATTTGGCACGAGCGCGAAAATCTTTAACGGTCGATCAAGCGTGGCGAAAAAGTTACATTTTGCATCACTTGAGATACCTTTCGCCTCACCCGGTATTTATTCCATTCAATCCAGTGGCGTAACAATCACCATAGCGACCCAGGCGGTCGCTATGGGGCCCGGGGCACAGTGGGGCCCTGGCCAGATGCCGTGTGGTCGCTATGGGATCCTCTGCTGGGGGCTTTCACTGGCGGCTGAAGAGGAACACGCCGCTGTTCAGATCATCCGTGCAGCAGCGCATTCGTCTCCAGAGTCAATGAGGGGCGGCGGTGGAGCAGGCTGGACCCGGTGCTCTGTCAACATCATCAACGCGCGAACCTGTGACGTCACCGGTAGTGGGGGAGAAGGCGGGGCCCGTGCTCGGCAGCAGGGGAGGAGGCGGGGGCCCGGTGACAAAGAAGGAGGCGGGCCCGGCGACGGAGGAGGTAAGGAGTGCGACCAGCCCATCTGAGGGTGACCCTGCAGAGCCCACCATAGAAAGTCTATGGTGGGCTCTGCAGGTTCACCCTCAGGTGGGATCTCGAGTGGGCTCTGCAAGGGTTATAACTAGAAATTCAATCCAATCTAAAATTCCAATTATATGTGACGGACATTGAACAAAGCAACCTCTCTCCTGGCCGGTCCGATCAGGTTTGCATCATAGGATTCTTTAGGACAAGGTGGAGGTGTCTTAGACTTCTTGACACAGCTGGAACTGGGGGGCAGAGGGTTGCAGTGGCAGACAGGGCCAGATTCACTCTCTCTGCTGCCCCAAGGCCAGGTTCCTCATTTGCCTAAATGTAGAAAACAACTACCCGCCCGGCGCCCGGAACTGCATGTCCTGGGCTTCCGGAGATACTTCCCTCTACTCCCTGCTGCCCCTCTACTCCCGGGCCATGGTTGGCCTTGTGGGAAATCCGGCCCTGGTGGCAGAGGAGGTATGTATACACTTGTGAGCCGCCGTTGCAGGCCTCCTGAACAGGTTGCCAGCTGACTGTCATACCGCTTCTCCGGATTCAGTGCTTCCAGAGCCATTGACCCATAACAAGCAGCAGATGAAGAATTCCCCCCGACAAGTCACAACTCCCTATTTGCAAACTCGTTTCCGGGTCAGCGATCACAAGTACCTGAGCGAGCAGATCGGCACGACAGCCAGGAAATTAGCATTTTTATTAGACAGCTGCCATGTTTTCCGCATGAATTAACATTTTTATGTATTTTTCCTCAGTGGCCGCGTATTGGGTACATTTTGTTATGCCGTTACCCCCCTGCATCCCCTGCATCCCCTGTATCCGTGTATTAACTGTTTACTAAATGCGTTATCCATCACGCAGCTGCTGAAATGAATGCTGCTAAAGTTCCCACAATTCATATCCTCCCTTCCCCTCCCCTCCCCCCACACCCGAGACACCATTCCATCAGAGACATGCTCCAAATGAGCGAGACATGACGGGCTTGTACAATGAATGTTCAAACACACGCAAAGGCCGATCCGCGCATACTGAGACGCCGAAATGCTGATAGTAATTTTTGACCTGCATGCAAATGTTTTCTTTCAAGGGCAATTGAGCTCACGCAGGTATTTTAATTAGACCGGCAGCTGATTTGACACTAAAGCAGGAAAAAAACGCACATTAAAGCCCCAGACTTCTCCTAAAAAAAAAAACTGAAGGGAAGCGAAAGGGCCGCGCCACACTTCTGACATGAACGGCGCTCGAAGGGCGCAGGACGCTGCAATTTTTATGTCGTTGTTGTTTCGTTCGAGTGCCCGCCTGCGCGTTAAACTCCGAGTCACGGGGACTCTTCGGAGAGTTATCCGATCTTGACGATCCGTTGGGTGTTCTTGACAAGATAAGGGAACAGAGAAGTGGATTGCCGGACCTTTCTTCTGAAGAATTCAGACCAGATCCAGTGTAGCCGCCCGTCAATCAACCTGCCAGTATGCGTTGGGGGCTGTGGGAAGGAAATCTACAGAAACGCCAGAGCAGCAAAGTCCATGCACGTCCATGCTTTGCCAACGTTATGGTCCTGGATCTTGAGATACTGTTAAGCCCACCCGTGATAGGCATTTGGCTCGCCCACTTCATGGGAGGGGGCACACCTTTATGCAGTAGTCCCACCTGGGCCCCACCTAAGTATTTAGGGACTCCCCTTGACACCCACTTCATGGGTTGTTCCCACTTGAATCCAACCTGTAAGTATTTACAGACCGCCCATCACACCCACTTTATGGGTTGGTCCCACCTAGACCCAACTTGTGAGTATTCACAGACCGCCCATCACACCCACTTTATGGGTTGGTCCATGCACATGCATGCTTTGCCGACGTTATGGTCCTGGATCTTGGGATACTGCTAAGCCCACCCATGATCTGCATTTGGTTCGCCCACTTCATGGGTGGGTGCACACCTTTATGCAGTAATCTCACTCAGGCCCCACCTAAGTATTTAGGGACTGCCCATTACATCCACTTTATGGGTTGGTCCCACCTAGACCCCGCCTGTAAGTGTTCACGGGCCGCCCATAACTACCACTGTTTGGGTTGGTCCCACCTAGACCCAACCTGAAAGTATTCACGGACCGCCAATCACACCCACTGTATGGGTTAGTCCCGCCTAGACTCAACCTGTAAGTATTCATGTACCGCCCATCACACCCACTTTATGGGTTTGTTCCACCCAGACCCAACCTGTAAGTATTCCCGGGCCGCCATCACACCCACTTTGAGTTGGTCCCACCTAGACCCAAACTGTAAATATTCAGGGACCACCCATCACACCCACTTCATGGGTGGTGCACACCTTTATTCATTAATCTCACTTGGGCCCCACCTAAGTTTTTAGGGACTGCCCACCACAACCACTGTATGGGTTGGTCGCACCTGGATCCAACCTGTAAATATTCAGGGACCACCCATCACACCCACTTCATGGGTGGTGCACACCTTTATTCATTAATCTCACTTGGGCCCCACCTAAGTTTTTAGGGACCACCCATCACACCCACTTTATGGGTTGGTCCCACCTAGACCCAAACTGTAAGTATTTACAGACTGCCCACCACACCCACTTTATGGGTTGTTCCCACCTGGATCCAACCTGTAAATATTCAGGGACCGCCCATCACACCCACTTTATGGGTTGGTCCCACCTAGACCCAAACTGTAAGTATTTACAGACTGCCCACCACACCCACTTTATGGGTTGTTCCCACCTGGATCCAACCTGTAAATATTCAGGGACCGCACATCACACCCACTTTATGGGTTGGTTCCGCCTAGACTCAACCTGTAAGTATTCACAGACCGCCCATCACAACCACTGTATGGGTTGGTCCCACCTAGACCCAGCCTGAAAGTATTCACGGAGCGCCCATCACACCCACTTTATGAGTTGGTCCCACCTAGACCCAAACTGTAAGTATTCACGGACCGCCCATCACACCCACTTTATGGGTTGTTCCCACCTGGATCCAACCTGTAAATATTCAGGGACCGCCCATCACACCCACTTTATGGGTTGGTTCCGCCTAGACTCAACCTGTAAGTATTCACAGACCGCCCATCACAACCACTGTATGGGTTGGTCCCACCTAGACCCAGCCTGAAAGTATTCACGGACCGCCCATCACACCCACTTTATGGGTTGGTCCCACCTAGATGCATCCACAAACCAAACAGATAAAACCGGCACTGATGCCACCACACTGTTGTATCTTCAATCCAAACTTCACTTGGGGGCAGCCCTCTCAACCTCGACTGGGGGGAGGAGGTCTTGGAGCACACAGGAAAAACAGAAAAAGGCGCCTCCTCCTTGTGTAATATAATTTATTAAAGAGAAATAAAACATAGAAAATGGTACTCACAAACATGATGAGGACAAGGGCAGGGCCGGATTTACTCTCTCTGATGCCCCAAGGCCAGGTTCCTCCATGTGCCCCCCTCCTCGCCAAACCCCCCCCCCCAATGGAGAATGGCAACCAGCTGGCGGGGGCGGCAGGGTTAATTTACTTTTTTAAAACTTTTTTTTATTTTTTTTACATTTTTATTTATCTTATTATCTTTTTTATTTTTTATCTTATTATTTTGTATTTTTATTATTTTGTATTATTTTTTACTAAATTTAAATTTTTTTAATAAAACACATTTTTCACTTAACTTTATTGCTATCACGCGGGAGCTATCAACCCCCCCGTGTGATAGCATTTGGAAGTGACAGGTTCTCTTTATTGAACCTGTCACTTCCAATACAGGAGTTCTAGCAAAGTACCGTGCTGGAACTCCTGTGGCAGCTGAGAGGGGAAGGCTGCGAGTGCAGCTCTCCCCTCACTGTTTACACAGAGCAGAGAGGAGAACGAACATCACCCTGAAGAGAGGATCTCAGGCCTGGTGTCGGGGGAGAGAGCTAGGCGGCGAGGTGGCAAAGCGGCGCAGCGGGGTGGGGGCAGGATGGGTTTGGGGGAGAACGGACGAGCAGGCTGCGCTGTACATTTAGCTCTGTTTGCCCAAAGCAGGGCTAAATGTACAAAACAACAACTGTTGGGCGATAGGAATCCACCCCCCCCCTCCCCCGAGGCCGGTCCTCGTTGGCCTTGTGGGAAATCCAGCCCTGGACATGGGCACAGTTGATCGCTCTCTACTTGAAACATTATAGCCCATCAAACCAGGTAACAAGGACGAGGAGTCACTCCAATATGGACTTCAGTTATGTGTGTGAAGCTGAGCTTGAGCTATTGAGTGCTGTAAACAGCAGGCCTTTTCAGCAAAGGAGGTAAATGTATCTGTCCAAACATGTTAAAAAGAGCTTACAGCTGTATGAATACAATAGATATTATAAGAAATACATCTTACTTGGCTACAATGATACTGTATGGCTATGTTTGTGTGTTGGTGTGTGTGTGTTGGTGTGTGTGTGTTGGTGTGTGTGTTGGTGTGTGTGTGTTGGTGTGTGTGTGTGTGTGTGGGTGTGTGTGTCTGGGTTGGTGTGTG
>NW_017309396.1:0-327 GCF_000935625.1 Nanorana parkeri
TATATGAATTTGGTACATACTCTGTGCTGCCGCTCTGCTCCTGGGTACCAGCCTGAAGTCTCGGGCAAAGGGTCTCAGGAGCGAAAGATAGGCAGCCGGTGGAAGCCCTGTAAGAAGGCACCGTGGGGTTCCCCAGAAGGCTACTGCACGGGACCTAACACAGCCGAATCAATGCAGAAGTCAGTGGTGTAATGCAGAGTACAGAAGTCAGAGGTGCAACGCAGAGTGCAGAGATCAGCGGTGTGATGCAGAGTGCAGCAGTGTGACGCAGAGGGCAGCAGTTTGGTTATAGTGCAGAGGTCAGTGGTGTGCCACAGAGTGCAGCGT
>NW_017309396.1:3397-29025 GCF_000935625.1 Nanorana parkeri
GTATACACCATACACATGCTTAAACTTACCTTGTTTTTGCACTCATCAGGCAGTTTTTTTTGCATATGAATTAGATGTGATATGTACATATGAATGGGCCGCGGCTTATTAATATGCAAATCACCACAGCCCATTCATATGTAAATATCTCGGCCGGGACAGGGGACAGGAACAGCACCAGCAAGATCTTGAGAAAGCACAGAGTAGAGAGAGCTGGGTGAGGATGTGTTTTTCTGGCCTCCCCCACCAGCTCCCTCTAGTGTCTACTGTGTGATAGTGCCGGCTCTGCTCAGAGCCAACCATCAGGCTTAGCGGACCAGCCCGAACACAATCAGGTTGATTGTGTTCGGCCCGGCCCACCGGGCAAGTGCCCGGTTTGCCCTATGGCCAGTCCAGCCCTGCCGGAAAGTGACACTGCATGCAGGAAGTGATGTAAAATACATCACTTCCTGCATTCGGGGACCGAGAAGAGATCAAAGGGAGGTCATGTACTGATCTCCCTTTGATCTCGCTGAGAGCGTCGCCATGCTGGTCCCAGCCGCACCGAGCACAGCGGTTCTGGGGACCGGCAGCTGCGGCAAGGAGGCAGCAGCGCGGAAGTAAGGGGGGGTGCACACCTCAGCAGCTCCTGCAAGGGATCGGGCATCTCTAGAGATGCCCGATAGCTTAAATGTAAACAGCCATCCCTGGCTGTTTACATTGCTAAAAGTTCCCCACTCGTGTGCGCACTGAGCGCCGTGCACAAGCTGGGGAGGGGAAAGACATCTTAAGATGTCCTCCCGCTCCTACAGGACTCCCATCCGGCCGTTCAGGAATGGCCATGGACGGGAGGTGGTTAAAATCACTGCTCCTTTAACCACTTCAAGACCAGGTGTTTAGACCCCCTTCCTGGCCAGGCCATTTTTCAGCATTCAGCGCTGCGGTACTTTGAATGACATTTATTCCGTCATGCAACGCTGTACTGAAATAAATTCTATACCATTTTTTCGGGACAGATAGAGCTTTCTTTTGGTGGTATTTAATCACCACTGGGGTTTTTATTTTTTACTATATATTAGGAAACAATGATTATTACCCATATTTTTGGTAAAATATAAAAGACGGGGTCACGTCGGGTAAATAGACACCAAACATGTCAAGCTTTAAAATTGCGCGCACCAGCGAAATCGCAAAAAAACTACCATACCCAAAATTACCCTAAAATTATTGCTCTCACTGCGACGTTCGCGACGATATGTAACATGTGCGGCGTAATGGGTGCAATCGTCGTTTTCGCACGTATCTGAAGCTGGAGAGTGACACAAGAATATGGAAGTGATGTTACATACTTCACTTCAGCATTCTGATAGCGGAGAGGGGACCGGAGGGAGTTCGTGTGCCGATCTTCCTCTGATCCCCTGTCAGAGTGGCACTATGCTGGTCCCGGGCTCGCACCGGGCACAGCGTAGTCCGGGACCAGCGTGACAGCGGGAGGGGGCACACATACCGGGACCTCATACAAGCGATCCGCCAGCTCTATAGATTGATTTTCTAAGTTCTAGTCACAAAGACTTACTTTGAGTTCTAAGTTCGAGTTAGAACTTTTTCCATGTTCTAAAGTTCGAGTTAGAACCGAACTCAGGTGTGTTCAGCCCATCACTACATTCAAAACCCGGACTGTCCGGGTGAACCCCGCACAGGTGGCAACCCTAGTTATGTGGACCATTAAGAATTTATATGCCAAAAATGGTTAAACCATTTTTTACCATTTCTTTTCCTCTATACTGGCTTTTCCAGTTGCAAACAAGATAATAAGGAGACAGGATGATGGTTTTAGTGCAGAATAACAGCTTTGGTAGTTAAAAAGAACCTTTTCATAGATATTAATACATCACACCGTAATGATGGACAACAGAGGATGAAAGAGGTACAGAAGGATTTAGTTCCAAATGAGAGACAGTTGGGAGATATGATGTTGTCAGTATTTCAGCTGAAGCTCCTTTAGTTAATACACAGCGTGCACAACACAGTTCATCCCTCTCAGTGAGTAGCTACAGGGTTAACTTCCATATGTTCATTCATTGCCATTCCTGCACAGTTTTAACCAGGGCCAGTTTTAACATTTTCTTGGCCCCCCCCCACCACACCACATTTTTTTAATGATTGGCCCAGTGGATGAATTTATATATTTCTTTACTTATTAATTCATTAATTTACACTTATTTTTTGCTCTGCCTCTGCCCAGGTGGTGTTGTGGTAGCTCAGTCCAGATGTCACCTCTCGCTGTTTGATTGACGTGTGTAACGTGACAGAAGCCGTCCTCAGACAACATCCTCTTCCTCTCTCAGTCCCAGCAGGTAGTGTCCCTGTCTCCCAGTCCCAGCAGTCAGTGTCCATGTTTCCCAGTCCCAGCAGTCAGTCCCTGTCTCTCAGTCTCAGCAGTCAGTGTCCCTCTCTCAGTCACGGCAGTCAGTGTCCCTCTCTCAGTCCCAGTAGTCAGTCCCGGTCTCAGTCCTAGTAGTCAGTGTCCCTTTTTTATCAGTCCCAGAAGTCAGTCCCCCCCTCTCAGTCCCAGCAGTCAGTATCTCTCTCAGTCCCAGCAGTCAGTGTCCCTCTCTCAGTCCCAGCAGTCAGTGTCCCTCTCTCAGTCCCAGCAGTCAGTGTCCCTTTCTCCCAGTTCCAGCAGTTAGTCCCTCTTTCTCAGTCCGAGCAAAGCAGTCAGTGTCCCTCTCTCAGTCACGGCAGTCAGTGTCCCTCTCTCAGTCCCAGTAGTCAGTCCCGGTCTCAGTCCTAGTAGTCAGTGTCCCTTTTTTATCAGTCCCAGAAGTCAGTCCCTCTCTCTCAGTCCCAGCAGTCAGTATCTCTCTCAGTCCCAGCAGTCAGTGTCCCTCTCTCAGTCCCAGCAGTCAGTGTCCCTTTCTCCCAGTTCCAGCAGTTAGTCCCTCTTTCTCAGTCCGAGCAGTCTCTGTCTTTCAGTAAGAGCAGTCAGTTCCCTGTCTGCCAGTCCCAGCAGTCAGTGTCCCTCTCACCCAGTCCCAGCAGTCAGTGTCCCTGTCCCCCATTCTCATCAATCAGTGTTCCTGTCTCCCAGTCCCAGCAGTCATTTAACACCGTCCCTCTCTCCCTGGCAGTAGGCAGCGAGGCCCCACCCCCTGGTGAGATCAGAGCCCCATCCCCCACAGTCCCCGATATTGAGCCTCACAAAAATGACAGGGCCCAGGGCAACTGCCCCTTTTGCCCCACGGTAAAGACAGCCCTAGTTGTAACACTTTATCACAAACAGCCTTTGACCAGCCTGTGTTTATTATGGTTGTTCCCTGAGGCTTAAGTTAGCAATTGCTAGAGGTGGCTGGAGAGTCCCACTTCCTCATAAGCAATGCCATGTAGAGTTTGGCAGCAGTATCTACCATGGAAGGTAAATGCACGGGACTTCTGAGTTGACTGTCGATGCGTTTCGTTGGTATGATTAGCCGAGCTTCACCAGTTAAAACCAGTGTCTTGATTGCAAGTTACACCAGTACCAGTGTTCTAGTACCAGTGTTATCAGGCATCAGTGTCCTGATCACCACCAGCCACACCAATACCAGTTTTGTAGTACCAGTGTTATCCAGCACCAGCATCCTGATTGCAGCCTCCACACCAGTACCATTTTTCTAGTACTAGTGTCATCCGGTATCAGTGTCCTGATTGCTGCCAGCCACATCAGTACCAGTGAAATCTATTAATGTAAAACAGCCTCTCAGTTCCACAGATCAAGTCTTCATTTCTCATTATTCATTCTATATATCCAAGGCTGTATATTGTTAATAGGTTATTATACTAAACTATATATTTCCAATAATTTTTCTTTCTCGAGCTATGGTCACATCCCCTTCTGGTGTCAGTTATTGTAGTTGTAGTACACAGTTCTGCTGCACTGTGTGTCTCCAGCACAGTGATATCTTCCGGAGTCATCTGCATTCACACAGTTGAGTTTTAAATAAACTTTTCCTTTATTGGTATCTCTAGTTATAGTAATTCGTCATTAGGCACCAGTGTCCTGATTGCTGCCAGCCACACCAATACCAGTGAAAACTAGGACCAGCTAGTGTCAGCTAGCCTCTCAGCACCAGAGATCATGCCTTCACTTCTCATTATTTATTCTATAAATCCAAGGCTTTAGATTGCTAAGAAGTTGTCATCGTAAACTATAAATTTCAAATGTTTTTTATTTCACGAGTTATAGTCAAATCCCTTCCGATGTCAGTTATTGTAGTTGTAGTACACAGTTCTGCTGCACTGGCTTCACAATGCTGGGACCAGACTCTACTAGTGACACCTGGGAGTTCACATCTGTAAAGAGCCAGAAGAAAATCACATACTAATATAATAAATGTCAAGAACACATTTTTAAATGATATAAAATAGACTTACAATGTGCTGAGAAGACCACATAGAGTACACTGATGAGACTCTTCATACTGAAATATGGTAAAATCCCTCAACTCAGTCAGTGGACAACTTTGTCTTCCCAAGCTGGGAATCTTCGATATTTCTGTTGGCTGTAAGATTGTCATTTGCATATTCTACTTAGATTTACATATAAAAGTCCTTATCTCGCATCATCCCTCACATCGGCATTTCTCCAATGTAACTCTAACTATTCAAACTCCTCCTCCTATTTTTACAAATCAACTTTATGATTTGAGCCCATTTCACAATTTACTCTTTATCTAGAGCAGAATGTATTTTTTATTCAAATACATATTCCACAATGTTTTCAAAGACACATAAGGCTTTTGCTAACTTTAATGTAAGCTACAGATCTTCTACTGTTAGGGTATTACTCAGGCATAAACATGCACTTAGGTATAGGACACCAGAGTGGTGAGAGGCATATTGGCCACCTGCTAAGCTTACACCTCCTTGCCATTTTTTACCCAGCATAGGAACTTTTAAGACCCCTCAGAGCACACCCTTTCTCACTGGAATACAAGTACTGTATTTCCTTTCTGGAAGAGTGCTTCAATGGACCACTCATGGCCCCAACACCATGACTTTATGCTATGTACCCCACTGTCCAGTCAACTAGTTAGGGCTCCTTGCTTCTGGACAGGATATTTGTCACCTGTAGCACTGTTACACCGGTATTTATTTGTTGTGCAACTATTGTTGTGCATTTCCCCTGCTCACTTTCTGTTACACAGTGTGTTGGTGAGTTGGGTTCAGCCAGGACATGTCAACAGTGGGGGGAGGACAGAAGATCCCAGCTATCAGTAGGCTCCACTAGGGGCAGCGCTACATTTGCAATGCTCATGGAAGTGAAGGGACACCTGGGGTCACATATAATGTAAATATCTGTGCACATGTCTGTGTTACACTCTTCAGTGTCTATGACTGTACGTGCGTTCTGCAAAAGGCTGTGAAAATGTTTACCAAGAAGTAATATAACATGTATAATACCCACTTTTCATCATCTCAGAGCATTCACAAAAATTAAAGCCCTATACCCACTGCAGTTCACCGACTGTGCAATAAAAGCGAGCATTTTATCTATACTTGGTAAAATTCATGATATGCATTAATTCAATGTACATTAACGGGCACGGTTACCCATAGCAACTCATTCTTTTTCTATCTTTTATTTTTTTGCACACAGCTTAGGTTATTCTGTTTTACCTGGGCAGGGAGGACCTACAGTATTATGATCATATATATATTTATTATTAGTCATGATTTCCCAGTAAAGAAATATTTTAAAGGAGCGCAGGAAGTTATCAGCAGATAAGATTTCTGGACTGATCATTAGGTATTTGTTTGCACTTATCAAATATAACAAAATGTTTGAAATACTTTATTTCATAAACCAAATGGAAGCAAAAACAAGAGAAGTTAATTGTTAGTGTTTACACGCACTTAAACGCAACCTTGAAGAACTCTATGCAGAGAAAAAAAAACGTAGCCCGTCTGCAGGGATTAGGATAAAGGAGACTCACTTACCTCATCCTCTGTCTTTTCAGGCTGCTAGACCAATTCCAGCAGCCTCTTCTTCCCTGGGCTCTGGCAGGACCGCTGACATCATCCCATCTTTTGCAGGTTCCATTGACCTGCATTAGACGTGAGCATGTCGAGGGATACTCCATAGCCAGAGCGGAGGGGAAGAGAGGTGAGCACTTAAATTGAGCACTTAACCCTTGCAGTGCGGAGGTAGTTCCACTGCACGGGTACATTTTTTACATGACCGGAGTTCTTTTTTAAACTCTAAGTCCCTGTTCATACCTAGGCATTTTGTAGCTCACATCTAGGAACTACAAAATGCTCAACACAAGGAATTCCAGTTTTCCATGGCCCTTGTGTACACCTGAGCATTTTGTTGCCTGCAGAAAACAACTGTCACTGGAAAAAGTACATGAGCTACTTTTCTGCAAATTTCTGCACATACGAAAACGATGATCGCACCACACATGTTGGGTATTGCCATGCACGCTGGAGTGAGAGCAATAATTCTAGGGCCAATATTTACACGTATTTCTAAACTGATGACCTGTAAGGGCTTTTAAAGCAGTGTCTATGGACTTTTTGGGGTACTGAATTTTAACCTTGGCATGTTGGGTATCTATTTACTCGTTGTAACCTCATCTTTTATATTTTAGAAAAAAATGGGTATTGTATTGTGTTGTGGGGCATTTAAGTGCATTCATCACTAAATGTTGGAGTTTGATAAGGAGTTACGCTAATTTCGTGCAACATAAAAATTTGCAACTGCCCCCATTTTATTCTATAGAGTCTTGGCTTTCAGAAAATATATAATGTTTGAGGGTGTTAAGTAATTTTCAGGCCTAAAATGTGGATTATAACATGTAAACAAAAAAATGGGAAAAAGGCCTCGGTCATGAAGGGGTTAATGTCTCACAATCTGCCAGCTGAAAAGCAAGGCTTAACATACAAACATCAGGCAAAAACCCTAGACCAAAATGCATGATAATATGCGCAAAAATATTTTTGCCTAGCTGTAAATGGGGCCTAAAGATTAAAAATAAAAGCTAGGATTTTTGGCAGAAGGAACATGTAAAGTCTCAACTTTTTCCCCTAGCAAATGTTTATTTCCTGTGTACACTGTGTACACGCTTGGCGCATTCTTGCAAATGCAGGAAACGGGCCAGGTGACGGGGAAGATTTACATAATCAGTGGCCACCTGACCGTCATAGAGGATCTCTGTGGGACATGGAAGAATCTACAGTGAAGCTGAGTGTGGTTGAGCATTAGGGCGGATTTTCCACAAGGCCAATCAAGGCCTGGCCTTGGGGCAGCAGGGGTGTGGAATTCCTATCTCCCGATGCCCGGGACATGCGGGTGCTGGGTGGGTAGTTGTTTTCTACATTTAGCCCTGTTTTGGGCAAGCGGGGCTAAATGTATAGCGGGGAAGCCACCGCTTGTTTTGTACAACTGATCCCGGCGATGTTGCCGAGATCACTTGTATGCAGCCTGCAGGTTTGCCATTCCCCCAGGTGGGGTGGGGGTTGGCTGGCGCATTGAGGAACCTTGGGGCAGCAGAGAGAGTAAATACAGCCCCGTGGAGGATGCAGCAGTGACAGGTGCATACTTGCAGATTATGGCAAACGTTCACCCCGTACAAAGTTTACCTTCACGTTAATACATCTCCCTGTCTTTTTTTTTCCGGTAGGATAGTAGAATAACTGATGATGATGATTCTACATTTGTCACTAGCTTTTTTTCAGAAATAGAAGCAAATGTAAACCTTGCAAAATGTGATGCGACACGCAGAAATACATAGGGGGGAATTTATCAAAACTGGAGCAGAAAAATCTAGAGCTGTTGCCTATAGCAACCAATCAGCTTCTCGCTTAAGTTTGTTCAGTTAAGGTGCCCATACACTGCTCGATTCTCGTACGAGAATCGGGCGAAATCCCGCGATCGTACGAGAATCGAGACTACTTTAACTTCTTGTGGGACCACTGAGAAGGTTGGGCTTTTCCCCCACATGTGAACAGCCTTTGTACCTTAGTTGGGGTTTCTGGAAAGGGAGTGATGGTGATATAAATTGTCATCCTGTTATTGTGTATGAGTTGCACATAGAATCACGTGGGAAAGAGTTAAAGCTGAGCTCCAGGTTTCCTTTTAGTCTTTCACAATTGTATCTCTCCTGTACTGAAATTGTTTACTCTGATTTCACTGCACACGGTGAGCTGCTCACGTGTATTCTGTATATCGCTATCCGTGCACACTGTGAGCTTCTCGTGTGTATTCTGTGTATCTCTAGCCGTGCACACGGTGAGCTTCTCGCGTGTATTCTGTGTATCTCTAGCCGTGCACACTGTGAGCTTCTCGCGTGTATTCTGTGTATCTCTAGCCGTGCACACTGTGAGCTTCTCGCGTGTATTCTGTATAAAAAGAAAATTCAATTAATCGAACAGGAAATTTTTAATCATTACCAGCCCTACTATTTACCTAGCTGTAGGAGGTCCAGCATCATCTAACCCTGGCATTCTAGCTGTGGTGATAGTGCAAATCACATCATGCCTCTGGGAGCCATTTCGGTGTCTGTCAGCCCTGCAGTGCCTTATTCAAAACATTTTGTGAATGGACCATCCAGCATGTTATGGCGTGCAATTCCCTGGCCCATGTCACTTACAATAATAGTATTTAACTAATAGGTAATATTGTAACCATAGTATTTGTTATCAATTACTATACCTGTGTCTGACAGGGGGCAAGGAACTGTGCCCCATAATGCGCATTGCTATTGATTGCCTTTGAATGGTTGAAACGTATGTTAAGACACAAACGTTTTATCTAGTTTCCAATGAGGTGATAAGGATTTAAAAACTTGTTGGCTTTTTGCTTCTATCTGGAGCTCCATTACAGATGTTTCCCCTTACTTCCTGCCCTGCTGACAATGGTTTCACCATACAGGAAGTGAAGATAAATATGCAACAGGCACACAGACATAAATACATTCTGGCACGTGTTCTAGCCTTCTACTATACTGAGCAAAATAATTTTTCTTCAGTTCTTGTCTGGTACGATGTCAGCAGGACAGGAAATTAGGGTAAACTTCTCTAACCCAGCCCAGCATAGCAGTGAAAACCTGCCAGGGTTTCTAACCCCTTCTCTAAGAAAAGTTATTTCTCGACACACTTCAAACATGTTGTTCATGTGGGTGCAGTATTATAGTACAGTAGTTTTTTTAACCCTTTGACTGCCAAAGAAGTGTCCTACGAGGTGTAGTAGCAGAATTATTCGACAAGCTCTGGGCTTCAAGTAAAAGCATTCACTTTTGCAGACAAAGAAATGTGCGTTCACATGCTAACAGTTCTTGCTTCTGACATTTACATATACAGCATATGATATATTTTTGTTGCCGGAATTGTTTCTATACAGCGTTGGTTAATAAAACATCAAATAAAATCTGTTTTTCCATACAGATCATTTTAAACAAAATGTTTTTGGCTCTGTAAACTGAAAGCATGACATTTGTTTTTTCTTTGATTTTGCAGGAAGCCGCACTTTCAGGATTGAAACGCCCAGCTGAAGAGTTTGAGGAAGCAGAACGGAAAAGGTTTTGTCCCATTAACCCTGACATTATTAAGAAAGAAATAAAAGATGATGATGATGAGGCAGGCAGCAGCGAAGAAGCATGGCTCAGCAGCTTTGGCTTATACAATGACGACGCAACTCAGTCAAGTAACCATTCAAATGCTGCTGATATGAGCGCAAATTCTTTTTCAGAATCCGTGTTTGATTCTAGCACAGAGTTGAACTATCCAGTACATGATAATTCATCATTTTTTGATGTGGAAAAGCCTTTTCAGCCTTCTGCTGAGCTTGTGCCCCCACAGTGTTTTGGAACCAGGAAGTTAAGGTTCCAGAGTGCCTGGTACACAGATTTCCCGTGGCTACATTATAGTCCTCAGCTAAAAGGCGTTCTTTGTTTTACCTGTGGAAAAGCAGAAACCATGGGTCTCTTGGGTTCCACAAGAAGAAGAGATTCCGTGTTTACAGCTGTAGGATTCTCCAACTGGAAAAAGGCCCGGGATAAATTTGGTTCCCATCAAAAGTCTAAGAGCCACGAGTTTGCAACCTGGAAGTTAATGCACGCCTTACAAAATCAGAAAAGGGAAGCTGCTCTGGAACAGCAAAGGAAGGTTAGACAGGCCATTCCAGCCATTTGTCTGAACAAACTCATCGCTGCCGTCCGGTTTTTGATCCATCGCGGCCACACATTCCAAAACCACGAATCAATTGAAGAGAGTTTATTTGAGCTTCTGAAGTTCTTGGGTCAGGATAATGAGATGTTCAAGTATTGGCTCATGACAAATCAGAATTTCACTAGTCCAGAAATCCAGCATGAAATCATTAGCTTAATGAGCCATGAGATCATATGTGTAATTGCAAAAGATGTCAACCAAGGCTCAATGTACTACTCTGTAATTGTAGATTGCGTTCAGAATTCCGATTCCAATCAGCTTAGTCTTTCCTTGCGATATTTAGATTCCGAGATGCATACACAAGAAGAATTTATTGGGTTTGTCGATCCAATGGAGGAAACCGGAACATCTGCTGCAAACCTCATCTTAGATCTTCTTGACCGATATTCATTGCCTATTGATCTTCTAAGAGGAATTGCATTCGAGGGATCAGCTTCTTCCCTTTGCTATATGGAGTCGCGCGTCCTTATGAAGCAGAAACAGCCTCTAGCGATGCTTGTACATTGTGGAACTCCTTGCAGCAGTTCTTTGGCTAGAGATTGTAGCCATGCGAGTCCAAGTTTGCAGCAAGCGCTGTATTCTGTAAATGATTTGTGCAAGTTATTCAGCCAAACACCCAAGTTCAGATTTTTACTCGCAGAAGTATCCCCGGGTCCTGTTTGTCAAACTCGATACTTATGTTCTTCCAAATGGTGTGTTAATCTACAGGTGATCAATACTGTTATTCAGCACTATGGGTTAATCATAGAGGGGCTTAGGGAAATGGAAACACACCCTGGTGTTTCTGGGGTAAGAGCTCATGCATTGTTGAGAGAGTTTATTGAAGGAAACACACTTGTAAGTTTGTTCATAATAAGGTCACTAATGGAGTCTCTGAACATTCTGAATTCAAATCTGGATGAGCAGAGCAGACTTATGTCAAGCTCCCTGAAAAAAGTAAGACTGGTAAAAGAAATTTTGGTCAAGTTACGCCAAGAAGCATCAGTACTGGATTTCTTGAGACAAGCAGAAGATTATGTTACTAAGCTTAGTCTTTTACCAGTATCTATTCCACAAAAGAAACCGCTAAACCCCCAGAACACCGACACTGAAGAACAAGCTCCGGTGCCAAAAGAGGATTTTTTCAAAGATGAGTATTTTAAATTACTTGATGCTGTCATCGCTCAACTGGATAACAGGTTCCTTCAACAAGGTTTTATCGATTACTGTCATTTGGAAGAAGTGCTTCTTTCCGCTGGAAAAGGGGAATCTGACACTATTATCGGAGAAAAACTGGGGATTCTCTCTAAATATCCGGAGTTTAATGTACGAATGCTAAAGATACAGTTGGAAATGTTTGCTCACAAAAACAGCTATAGTTCTTTGTCAGAAGCTGTTGGCCTTTACAAGTCTGTCAGTCCTGAAGTGAAGGAGTTTTTCAGTGAGCTGGGTAAATTTCTGAAACTCTTGCTGATAACCCCCGTGAGTTCATCTGAGAGCGAACAGGTCTGTTGCCCTTTCCAGAGACTGAAAACATTGTTGGAGTTTACTACAGTGGAGACGCGGTCAAACGATGTAGCTGTATGCTATGTGAATGAGACCAGGTTAGATAGCTTGTGTATAGACACGATTGCACATAATTTTGTGCATGGCTTTTGAGCACTTCAACAGTTTGCCTAATTAACAATAGGGATGCACCAACACCGGTTTGTCAGAATCGAGTACCGATTATTATTTTTTTTCGGTACTCGCTGATACTGAATACTGGAACTCCCATTAAGGAAGTCAGGCGGCATGTAATGACTCGCCAGCTGGCTTCCTGATTAGCAGTGAAGCCATCACCATGCTTCCTGTCACTAGGTGATGAGAAAGCATGGAGCCGACTTTCTGGCCAGTGAGAAAGCCAGGCGCCGTGTCATTACATGGCACCAGGCTTCCTGATTGGCAAGCTTCCTGACCCATCAGGAACCCGGGCAGCGAGTCATTACATGCTGCCCGGCTTCCTGATTGGCCGAGAAGCTGGCTCCATGACAAGGGAGCATGGAGCTGGTTTCCCGACCAATCGGGAAGCCGGCAGCGTGTAATGACTCGCTGCCTGGCTTCCTGATACCGGAAGTATTGGGCTAGGCATCAGAGCATTTGGGCGAGTACGAGTACTCGCCCAAATACTCGACACCGATACTAGTATTGATATTGGTGCATCCCTTATTAACAGCACTGTTTTTTGTAACAGACATGTCTGCCCGACCAGTTTTTAGCATGCCACTTTTAATATGTTTTTTTTTTATTCAAATGTGGAACAATATGAAACAACCAACGTATCGGACAATTGTGAAAATATAGCACAATTTTTTTTTTTTTTTTAAATTCTAACCCAGGGACCTCTGACCCTCCGAGCCGAGGTGAAACTACAAATCCCATGATACAACTGTCTATGGAAGGCATGCCTTTGGCTCTGAGAATCTTGCAATGCCTTATGGAATTTGTAGTTTCACCACAGCTAGAGGTTCCCCACCTCTTTTCTAACCCATTTCACAGATTTATAGTTTTTGAAGTTGTACACAAACAGCCATTTTAGTTTATTCTTGAAGTTTCTCCTGTACTTTTGCGCTATTCTATGCTACATTTGTTTCATCAATGCCTTTTTTGTAAGTAGAGTGGTTTTTTTTTAAAGTTGTGAGAGTACTGTGGACTAGACTTTAAGTTTTTTGCTCTCCAGACGAACTGACTAGCAAGTGTAAATAATGTAATTTAAAAAAACCCGATCAAAGTGGTTGCCAGTGTAACTGTCTGCATTTTAAAGTTCAGTTGTAAAACACACTAATATGCCTTTCAGAGAAATGATGAAATTGTGTTACTGAAAAATTTCATTGTGGTTCCTTAGTCTCAGACACCATGTTTTTGTTACTGTTCTAGATTTATTAATAGAGCGAAAGGACTTGGGATTGACGTTCCTTCTTTTACTTGCACATCTTTGTTTTTTTAGGAATGAAAATCTTTATACTCTGACTTATTGTACGCCTCTGCCCAGACTATGAACATTAAACTGTATATATATTTTTACAAGTAGTACAGAAAACTTTTCAACAAGCCCTCACTCGACTCTGTTGCTCCTTCTGTATTGTGACATTATTCTTTCTCAAATACACACACACACACACCACACCACACACACACACCATTGAATCTTTTTTTGCAGTGTGGCAGGGTGCATTATCCTGCTGAAAGGGGCCACTGCCATCAGGGAACACTGTTTCCATGAAGGGGTGTATTTGGTCAGCAGCAATGTTTAGGTAGGTGGTACGTGTCAAAGTAACATCAACATGAATGTGGATGTTACTTTATCACAGGCAGGATCCAAGGTTTCCCAGCAGAATATTGCCCCTAGCATTGCACTTGCATTCTTCCCATCTTGCATCCTGTTGCCATCACTTCTCTAGGTAAGCTACACACACGCACTCGGCCATCCGACTGTTGTAAAAGAAAACATGATTTATCAGACCAGGCCACCTTCTTCCATTGCTCTGTGGTCTATTTTTGATACTCTCGTGCCCATTGTAGGGGCTTTTGGCAGTGAACATAGATCATTCTTCACTCCCCACATGCAGCAATGAGCCTTGGCTGCCCATGACCCCGTCACCTGTTTTCCTTCCATGGACCCCTTTTTGTATGTCCTGACCACTGCAGACCAGGAACAAGAGCTGCAGTTTTGAAGTTGCTCTGACCCAGTAGCCATCACAATTTGGCCTTTGTCAAAGTCGCTCAAATCCTTATGCTTGCCCATTTTTTTCTGCTTTCAACACATAAACTTTAGGAATAAAGTTTTGCTGCCTAATCTGTTCTGCTGGTTCCATTGTAACAAGATAATCAATGTTATTCGCTTCATCTGTCAATGGTCACAGTGTTATGGCTAATTGGTGTGTGTATAAATATGTGTGTATATATACCACAAGAGGGACCAAGACGCAATAAAAACATGATGGACATTCTTTTCAGAGCTATTAAAGGAGAACTATGGGGTAAGTGTTTTTCCCCATAGTTCTCCTTAGGGTAACGGGAGGACACAAACTTGCGTCCTCCCGTCACCCTAAGCTCAGTATACCGCAAGCTACAAGGAAGTTTTGGTTTTTTTTATTGCTAGTTTTGTTTTACAGAAAAATGTGCTGTTTTATTTGCCTTGTCTTTCACAAGCTATAGACGCTGTTAAAGTAAGGACCAGAGAGGGGAATTTATCAAAACTGGAGCATACAAAATCTGCACATGGCTACCAATCAACTTTTTATTTTCAATGCTTAACTGAGCAAATTGAAGAGAGAAGCTGCAAGTGCATTTTCTGTGTATATTATGTATCTAGTACAATAACATATTTGTTTCAGAGCTGTTCGGGGAAAAAAATATAGATCTCTGCAGGACTTCCGGAGGTAAGTATAATCTGTAGGGTGCACTTGTCTCTCATGTGCTCTTTACTGGAAATATTGCAGTGTAATCTCTGCTCTGCCCATAGTCCAACTGCTGCCTGTAGCACTCAGTCCCAATGTTATTGTTTGAATTGCCGGGATGCAGTAATTCCAGAGAAAAACACAGGATAAGCGTAGTCATATGTGCATTATCAATAATGGATACTTTGTTTTCCATTAAAAAAAACAAAAAACAAGGTGCACCTTGTTCTTAAATTGTCTGTGTACCCCCAGCTCCCTATAAATAGTATGCAAAAGATCGAACCTCAGACGCAGAGTGGTCCCCCTGTACACCACCTAGCTTTCCATAGCACTAGGCACTGTGCTTCACTGCACATGCGCATATTGCCAGTGTAAACAGATGAGTGGGAGAATCGAGTTGAATGCCCTCTCATTTCTCCCTGTGGAGAGTGTTTTTGTGCCTGTTAGGGTTCTCATTTATCCAGTGCATGGTATAGCTAGTAGTAGTTAGTCACATTCAGCCAAAAGTTGAATGTGACTAACTGCTACTAGCTGTCTACACAGCACATGCACCATGGGGGAAAACGGGGACTGGACAGGCAATGGTAAATAAAGATTTCTTCATTGCGTAGTACAGGACACAGGCTTCTTAATCATGAACCCTGGGTTATATGCAGCTGCCTTCAGATGATTGGACACAGAATTCTGGGGCAGCCCATAACCCTTCCTACTCCCAGCAATCCTGTTTTTTTTTTTTGCTGATGGCCTTAGGTGAAAAGGATTCTTTGTTTTGCAAATGATTTAACATTTGGGTTCTTTGATGTCAAACATCATATGTACAATATTCAGTTTGTCTCATTTCTAACACTGCAATCAGTATAAAAAACAACATATACAATTTTTTGTTTAGTTTAAAAACAATTGTTGGTAAGAAATAATGTATATAAAACTTTTTATACCTTAATGTGCCTTGCACTTTCCTACTGTAATATTTGTTTGTTTACATGTACATATGCTAGTCACATTTTTGCATAACAATGGTTACAGACTTTTTTAAATATGTAACATAAGGCAGTGCATATGGTGTAATAAACTGTAAGTGTTGCTCATTCGACTTGAGACTGTATTTATTCTGTGGGGGGAATTTATCAAAACTTGAGCAGACAAAATCTGGAGCAGTTGCCTATAGCAATCAATCAGCTTCTCTCTTCAGTTTGTTCAGTTAAGATTTGAAAATGAAAGATAGAAGCTGATTGGTTTAGCATGCACGGTTGCTCCAGATTTTGTCTGCTCCAGTTTTGATAAATTCCCCCTGTGTGTTTTTAAAACTTATACTGCATCCCAATTCTGAAAAATAGACATATTTTTAAGAGTTTCTAATAACCTCAATATTATAGTCACCCTGTAGGAGGTAATTACTATTCTCAGGATAAGGTATGGGAAAGAGCAAATCAATAACAAGAAATACACTTCCCTTTTTTATGTCCTAGAATAATAAAAGAGAGGAGTTGTTTCTGGAGAAATTCCGTTGTTGCATTTGTGGCCAAATAAGTGCAATGGGTCCTGGTAAAAAAAAAAAATCCAACGTGAACAGTGCTTCTTATGTAGAGAGGTTATTTTTTAGCTGCAGCACCTATTTTGCATATTTGTGGTCAAATGTGTATAATGGACACTCAAAGGATAATAATCCCAAATCGCCCATAAATGCAGAATACATGTACATACAACATTTAGGGGTCTATTCACTAAGCTGCCGAGGGAACAACCGACCCCAAGTGAATTGAGCCGAACACAGTTCGGCTATTGACTTCAGGCTGGTACGGCTGAAATCAGCCATACATCGGCTTGCTTCACGTGCAGAAGGAGTTCGACTCAGCCGATCCAACATCTGGATCAGCCAAGCCGACCCTCCGGCAGGCTACTTGCTGCTGTTCAGTCTATTCGTATAGATGCTGACCAGCAGTGAGTAAATAGCCAAATGCCGCTGAGCGGCATTTGGCTCGGCTGTTCTGCTCGGTCCCTCAGAGGTACCGAGCAGAACAGAAAAAGAGTTTAAAAAGTACAAAACAATAAATAGAAAGCGATTGTGCGGAGCTAGCAGTGACAGCTAGCTCTGCCAAAAAAACCTCTCCCGGGCGCTCTGAGAGCCTCCCGCTCCTGGCCGCCAAGGAGAGAAACACTGATGTGTCTTTTTTTTTTCTTTATTCTGACACGGAGCAAAAATAAATAAAACATGTTTTGCCCATTGGAATGCATTGCTAGATTCCTATTGGCTATTTAAATTTGCAATAGCCAATAGTAAACTAGCATTGTACCCGCCCTCTGCTTATGGACCTGATGGAGAACTGCAGCAGAGGGCGGGTACAATGCTAGTTTACTATTGGCTATTGCAAATTGAAATAGCCAATAGGAATCTAGCAATGTATTCCAATGGGCAAAAATGTATTTATTTTTTTTCTATTCTGACACTGCTCCATGTCAGAATAAAGAAAGAAAAAGCAGTTTCCTCTCCTTGGCGGCCGGGAGCTGGAGACTCCCGGGGCACCAGGGAGAGTTTGCTGTCTGGAGATCAGTGTCCCTTGTTAGGTGGGAACCAGGGACACTGATCTCTCTGCAAGTGGCCGGAGCCAGCCGTAAGATCACGGCTGGCTCCGCCCAGCTGTCAGAAGCAGGCTGTCGGCCAGCCGCTCGGCCAGCTTCGGCTTTCAGCGCGGCTCAGCCGAGCCGAGGCATATGCCTTCGGCTCGACTACGTTCGGGAGCTGTACAGGCTATTGTGTATATCCTGTACAGCAGCCCTTTGGTTCTACTGAACCAAAGGGGTCCTGGGGCCGAAGCTAGCCGAAGGATCGGCCGAAGCTACGGCTAGATCCTTCGGCAGCTTTGTGAATAGACCCCTTAGTATATAGAGTTTATTTTATTTTATTCCATTTTATTTTATTCCATTTAAGGATAGCAATACTTTCACCCTCCCAATTAAATCTATTTGCTATCTAGACACACATGCTCTTTTTAAAGCTATGGTGCAAGCTGGACTGGAAACCATTTTGCTTCTGGATGAAAAGTCACACATGGATAGAACTGCACAGTCTGCTGGTTTACAGAAGAGGTAAAGCTACCTGAATTAGGCTTACATTAAATGACTGAGACACCAGGAAATCCTACTCTTTCCTCTCCTGCTGTGCCTCCAGTGCCTGGTCTATTATACCATGCATTGTTTGATCCAGCAGGGACACCAGAGGGATTGTGTTGCTAATTCCCACCTTGGTTCGGCTCTTAAGATGGTAACAACATGGTAATTGCATCCTGAATCAGGAGCCACTGATGTAGTGAAAAAACAAAAATGGATCCCAGAGCCTGTCTATTTCCGTACTCGCACAAATACTAATTGACGGCCTGCTGATGCAAGTGCAGCCAGTGAAGTATGGCCAAAGTCAAGTTCCAGCACATGGGCATATCAGGTTGGCAGGCAGGTTTGTTGTTGATGAATTTCAACGAGGTGAACACTGTCTCAAGGTGGCCATACACCTTACAACCATTGTACAACTTTTGTTTGTCCAGACATGTCACCCTTGTTCAATTTTCTCACAGCTAGCCCATCATGCACAGACCAATGTAGTTCGCAATTAATGCTCGTCAGCACCACCACCTGGCTGAGTTTCATTGATCGAAAGAACAGATTTTCCGTTTGAGCATGTGCAGTTTTCATCTTGAAAACAACGCCACTAACCTGTCAATATTTGTCCAACTAGAAAAATGTTCTAGCCTGCTTGAAAGACAAAAATCTGCCAGTTGTACAGTAATTGAGGTTGTACACTTCCCATCAACTGGAAGATCTTCGGGTGAAAATGCAATCGCAGACAAAAATCTCCAGATAATTGTAAGGTGTATGGGCACCTTTTAGTATGACTGAAGTGGCTGTACAGTCTTCTGGCTTGTCACAGGAGATCAAAGAAACCAGGGTTGCTAACTATGAACCACTGCAGGTTGTGTGCGCCAGGCAAGGAACGTGTGTCACCAGCATGGTGTAATTGTCACACACATCCTTTCATGGCATGGGGTCAGCCACCTCTCAGCCTACCCCTGAAGAGCTGACAGAATCTCTTCCCCAGTGTGGCCTCTGTCCCCCTGGCATACCAGCTGCAAACCAACATGGCAGCATTTTGCCTTGGCCATTGTGTAGGCTCTTGGTTGCTTTGGGGGGGAATGGTGGTTCAGTGGTGGTGGGGGTAACAGATGATGCCATTGAGGAAGGGGTTGAGGTGACTGAGCTGTCAGCTTCACCAGGTTGCAGGACGTGAGCTGGCTCCACAAGCCCCAGTGGGGTACACCGTCCTGCATCCTTTCTGGCCTTCACCAAACCTACCCAATGGGCACTAAAGGAAATGCACATGCTTGCTGGACCACATTTCTGTGGTCACATGGACAATGCTACTGAGTGTGTGGTCCAATGACTTGGAGACATAAGCATTCACGTGATGGTGGAGGGTAGAGATTGACTTCTGGGTAAAATACATGCAGGCCCGGCACTGTGGTGCAGCACAGGTCGCAAAGTCATGGAAGGGGGCAGAGTCCACCAGGTGGAAGAGGAGCAGCTGTGAAACCTGCAACTTTGCCAAGCTGACATTGATACCCTAGGCAGGGGGTGATGAATATTTTTTCTTATGTTCTAGCAGATGGGTAAGAGACAACTGCCTGGTCAAGGATATAACGAGATGGTGTGAGAGGTGGAAAGGGAGGAGTGAGAAAGGAGGAGTACGGGCCTTTTGCTGCCGACCAGTATCATTTACATGCTACTCCCACTGAGCCTTGTGGTGAATAGTCATGTGTCTCCTCATGCACGTGGTACCAGATGATTGGTAGATTTACCATGTTTGACACGCTGCAGGCAGAGGCTGGAAATTACTACAGTGCTGTTTGCAGCACTGTATATAATATACTTTATATCTCTGCTTGTAGCACTGGACAGCAGTAACTATTTCTTGAGAAATCGCTCTGTCAGCTGTCCGTATATCATCTAACTCAAATAAACACACATTGACTAAAGGCTAATGGCAGAGCTGACTTTTATAAGGGGGAATGGCACATTGGCAAACTCCCATTATTTACCTTGCTATGCCACTTAACTATAAATTCACACCTGTGAATGAACCCAATAGTTTGTTATATACTTGAACTACAGACATGTAAAATTTAGGTTGAACTCTACCTCAACTCTGAACTTAAATCTCATCTCAAATAAAAATATTAGTTAGATATCAGTTATAGTCGGCACTTTACTTAAAACTGCTCAAAATTAGGCTTTGTTCTCAATGTTGTGCATTATCCTGTAGAACACAACAAATTTCATTGTTTGCAATAGCTCAGGTTCCCACCAATGCATTGGTAAAAAAAAGTCCTCCATGTTGCATTTTGCACCCCCTTCCTCCACTGCCAGCTATCATAGGTTTTACAATTTCAGGACCAGATTCTGCTATAGAGATCTGGGACTTCACACCTGTAAAATTAAAGTAAAATGTTAAGGTCCTTCAATTATTTTTCTTTACACTGCTCAAGGTTATTATTTGAGCTTACATCGTGCAGAAATCGCAATGCATAGTAACCAAAGAAGAATCTTCATATCTGGACTTCAATGTTATGAAGAAACTCAGATCAGCATCTACTCGAACAGTTGTGGAGTACATTTATCTGCATAGCTGTGTTAGTCAACTGGGAGGTATATGGAGGTACTTAAAGGCAACGTCCACCTTTTGCAAAAAAGTAATAAATGCTCACACATTGATTAGAAAAAGTGTGCATCTATTATTATACAGCATTGCAACTATGATCAGTGGATGTAGTGCTCACGCTCCTGCAGACTGATGCCACAGCCCAGTTTCCGTACCAGGGTAACGACCTTCGTTTATTAATGTGCCTAAATATGAGTATAACATGAAAAGTGGTAAACAGCCTTTAACCACTATAGGACCGCAATACTTATATAAATGGTGTGATCCTGAAATCGTTATACCAAGATCACAGCTGCTGCAGTGGACACTTCAGTCACCCGATCACTTGTATGCTGCTAATAAGTGTGCTCCCTCTGCCAGCGCTGCCGACTATCCCAGGCCGTTCTGCTCCTGTGCGGGCCCAGGACCAGTATAGCGGGTATGTGTGGCTTGTCCAGAGAGGAAGATAGCAAAATTCTAGTGGCTAATCACCCGTACGCTTACTGAAACCAGAAGTGACGATGATTGTACCACTGCTGGTTTCAGGCAGTAATTTCTCCAGCTGCTGTGGCCGGAGAAGAAGCTGGTGAAGCATGATCCGAGCTTAGCTTCTGTGTGGCCCATAGGGGACATTAGGGGTCTAATAGACCCCCTGATGTCTCCATAAAGAAGATCTGTCACTTTCTCTGTTATATCACATAGGGGACTTATAACCCCCTATGTGATAGTAGCAATAAAATTAAGAGTAAAAAAAGTTTAAAAAATGAAAGTAACATAAAAAATTTAAAAAACAATTTTTTAGTAAAGCTCTTTGCCCCTACGTACACGCACATACAAATGCAAACATGTACTTGGTGCCCCTTCGTGCGAATATGACAATTGGGCCACACATATCAACAGGATCATAGTAGTTCAATAATTCTAGGGCCATTAATCACTGTTAACTCTAAAATGATTAGAGGTTCAGGCTTTTAAAGCATCACCTATGGACAATTTTGGGTACCATAGTTTTCTGCCATTTTACACGTGTGCAATTGTAAGGCTTCACATGTTGGGTTTTGTATTCTGTTTGTGTTCACTAAAATTAACGTTGTGTATTTTTTCCCAAAACTTGATTTGATAAACAATGATGTGACATAAAAAATTGCAACTAGCATTTTTTTGTATTCTACAGGGCCACTGCTTTTTAGAAAATATAAAATTGGTGGATTTAAGCAGTTTTCTAGCCGAAAATTTATATTTTAACAAGTGTGTACAAAAATTAAAAAGTTACTCCAAACGCAAAATGGTTAAACAAGTTTACACAGATAGGGTTAGCTGAAAGTTCATAGTGGAAGCATGCTGCAGCAACCTGAGGGCATGCCTGCAGGTAGGTTGTATAATGACAATATTACTTCTAATAGAAGAAACAGTATTGGTTAGACAGAGTTTTTAAGTCTTTTCAACTGATCTTTCAACCCAGTAAACATAACCTAGTCCCCAATACACCTGAAGTCTGACTGATCATGTATTGTGATTAATCTACAGGGTATGACGTGCTGTGTCATAGACAGACACTTTAGAAATCAGTTTCATTTTTTAAATCCATGATGTGACTGTCCCATTAATCAGCAGTAGAAAATCAGAGGTTTGGGCACATTTAGTTTATTTGTTGAACACATTTATAGAAAACTGGAGAGAGAATCTCATGATAACATTCCTCTTTTGGGTATTTATACAATAACACAACATCCATAGAAAATGTTGTATGACATTGATATATTAATCTCTTCTAATGTGACATAAAAAATTGCAACTAGCATTTTTTGTATTCTACAGGGCCACTGCATTTAGAAAATATAAAATTGGTGGATTTAAGCAGTTTTCTAGCCGAAAATGTATATTTTAACAAGTGTGTACAAAAATTAAAAAGTTACTCCAAACGCAAAATGGTTAAACAAGTTTACACAGATAGGGTTAGCTGAAAGTTCATAGTGGAAGCATGCTGCAGCAACCTGAGGGCATGCCTGCAGGTAGGTTGTATAATGACAATATTACTTCTAATAGAAGAAACAGTATTGGTTAGACAGAGTTTTTAAGTCTTTTCAACTGATCTTTCAACCCAGTAAACATAACCTAGTCCCCAATACACCTGAAGTCTGACTGATCATGTATTGTGATTAATCTACAGGGTATGACGTGCTGTGTCATAGACAGACACTTTAGAAATCAGTTTCATTTTTTAAATCCATGATGTGACTGTCCCATTAATCAGCAGTAGAAAATCAGAGGTTTGGGCACATTTAGTTTATTTGTTGAACACATTTATAGAAAACTGGAGAGAGAATCTCATGATAACATTCCTCTTTTGGGTATTTATACAATAACACAACATCCATAGAAAATGTTGTATGACATTGATATATTAATCTCTTCTGCCCACAATCTGCATATTAACATTCCCCAAACACAACAGGGAATGCTAATACAGCCAGTTTATGTCAAACGTGCTGTCAGTAAGGGAGGCTCTAGTCACTTTGTAGGTCAGTATCAGAGTCTCTGATAGCATCACCTGTTAAAGGGTATGGTCAAAAACAAAAAATAAATATGTATTTCTATATTACATTTCTATACGTTCTATTCCATTCCTAATAACAATATTGATCTAGAAGTTTGTAAACTTACATATTGAAGTAGTCCATAGGAAGTACTTCCTCAATGCAGTGACACAATTTCACTCAGCCCTTTGAATATGTACTTCCTTGTGTCACCGCTCTAACTGAGTCTTCCTTCTGATCTACAACTCAACGTCTGGACTTCCCACAATGCAACATCATCATTGGTTGCTAGAAGCAATGCATGATGGGATCTGTAGTCTTGAGAAATCGCCATTGCATCACATCAAGCAGCAGGTAAAGAGACCCAAAGCACACTGGGAATTCAAGACATTGATGACTGTAATGGGCAAACAGAAGGCAGCACTCACTACATAAAAGGGATTTTTTCCAAGTAAGCTTTGATTGCATTATGAAAAACAACTCTAGTATGTATTCCTATCACAATGCTGATGTTATAACAGGATAGTGTATGCTGGGACTTTACAACTCCTTTAACATGTACCAACAAATACTACATACCAAAATTATTTCTAGATGGTTTTATAACCTTTTCTGAAAACGAACAGGGTTATTCACAAAGGGGTGAAGAGCTTGGAGAACGCAGGAGAAGTGAAAAATCTAGGACAACATAGCTGAACTGGAAAATGAGCTGAATTGGATAATTTTTTCAAATCAGCTATGTTGTCTTAGATTGTTCACTTCTCCTTCCTTCTCCAAACTCTTCACCCTTTTGTGAATAACCCCATAAATAATAAGGTAACACTTACATTACAGAGAACACACACAGTAGAACCTTCATGTTGTCTTGGTAGGAAACAAGAACAAAATTCCATCCTGCTTCTTCGATATTCTTCATCACTATAGCCAAAAAGGAACATCGATTAGACCCCACAAACCATTCGAAAATCGAATAAATGTTCCAAAAATAAAAAAAAGTTCAAACTAAATTTTACTGGTGTATGGCCAGCTTAACATGTCAGTTAACATGATCACTGTACAGTAGTAGTGATCACTGGTTACAGAGAACTTCCCACAGGGGCAAGAAAAAGAAATGAAGCCTGTAACTGTGCATTGCAAGGCATGTGTTATACTATTAGGCTTTAACAAGAAATAAAAAAAAATGTAATGGAAGATTTTTACTAGGATCCCATTAAATACACAATAGGTGACTGCAAGCCTTGCCTACTGGAAAACGGCTATCCTTTGCATATCTGAACATTTAGCTGCTAAATAATCCAGCAGATTTTATACATTTAAGATTATGTCCATAAAAATATTTGTACAAATTTGAACTAGGTTTAGAGGTACTCACGGGTCTTGCAGTGGAGATAGGGCAAAACATCAGCATTTTATTGCCAGCATTTTGATGGAGCTCAGTCTATCTTTTTTACATTGACAATAAAATGCTGATGTTTTGCCCTATCTCCACTGCAAGACCCGTGAGTACCTCTAAACCTAGTTCAAATTTGTACAAATATTTGTATGGACATAATCTTCAATGTATAAAATCTGCTGGAGTATTTAGCAGCTAAATGGTCAGATATGCAAAGGATAGCTGTTTTCCAGTAGGCAAGGCTTGCAATCACTAGGCTTGGGCTCATTGTTCGAGCCGAACTTAAGTTCGACTTGAACATCGCTAGTTCGTGTGTTCGCCGAACACACAAACTATCAGGGCGTTCAGCAGGCTGTTTGCCCGCTGAGCACCCCATATGGCATTGCACCTTCTGAAGCCCTGATTGGCTAAAGCCTCACAGAGAACTGTGAGAGCCATGATTGGGCAAAGTCATGATGACTCTGCCCAATCATAGCTCACCTGTTACAACTGTAAACAGTTGGGCGGAGTTAGCTGTCACTGTTAGCTCCGCCCAATTCTTTATAAGTTGCCGACATATGTCAAAATGCCATTCTGCGGCGGGTGTTCATCGTTTTTTAATTATTTCTGTTTATTTTTGATTGTTGTAGTTTTTATTTCGACGAGTCGTCGTTGTCATGGACAACGCTGGACGTCGTGAATGACCGTCGATTACGTCGATGGATCAATTTTTTTTTTTATAAAAGGATTTGTCAAAAATCCTTTGTTGTGTTTTTTTTATTTAACCCCTTACTCATTCACACGGGGGGGGGGGCTGCATCTGGGTGCCCCTGTATTAAAGGGGTACCCTGATGTGAATAAGCCCCCCTGCCTGCAGCCCCACAACCAATGCCCCAGGGCCTGTAGGGAAGAGGCCAAGGTGCTTTTCCAGGGGCGACTCGGCAAAAAAGCACACTCCCAGTGCAGAGGGCATGTGGCCTGCCAGGCCTGTGCTCAGATCAAGTTTGAAATTTTAGGGGGGACCACATGTTTCCCCCTTAAAATTCCTACCAGACCTAAAGAGCCTGGTATGACTATAAGGGGGAACACCACACACTTTTTTATTTGTTCTTTTTTTTACATGGGGTCCCTCCTAAAATTCATACTAGACCTTAAAGATCTGGTATGACTTTTGGCAGAACCCCACGCTTTTTTTTTAATGGGGTCCCTCCTAACATTCCTACTAGACCTAAAGGATCTGGTATTGTTTGGGAAGGGAAACCGTATGCTTTAAAAATATATATATATACACTGAGTGGACAGATTATTATGACCACCTGACGTTTGTAGGCAAATTAGCTATAATTTCGCGCTGAAGTTGCTAGAGGGCCAGACCATTATAAATAGGGAAGCAGGTTGTTTACCACCGCAGTAGAAGTGATTTTTTT
>NW_017309396.1:29362-37338 GCF_000935625.1 Nanorana parkeri
CACCCTCAAGAAGCCGCTGTCCGGCCGGACAGCAGGTAGTTAAAAACTGTATTTTTAAAAAGTGTTTTTTTTTTCATTCATTCATGTCCCCCAGGGCAGTACGCGGATCCCCATACACTTTTTATGGCCAATAACTTGCACATATGGCTTCAAAACGGGGACATTTAATTTTCAAAGTTCTACCCCCATAGACTTGCATTGAGTTCGAGTTCTAATTCTCCCATGTTCGAATTCGAACCGAACACGGGGGTGTTTGGCTCATCACTAGCAGTCACCTATTGTGTATTTAATGGGATCCTAGTAAAAATCTTCCATTAAAAAAAAAACACACATGTTATAATGTATTTTTTTGTTTAGGCCTAATAGTATAACACAAGCCTTGAAATGCTCAGTTACATGCTTCATTTTGTTTTCTTGCACCTGCAGGAACTTCTCTGTAACCAGTGATCACTACTGGAGCAGATAGAAAACTACAAATGGCAGCTGTGTCATCACCACAGATGAAAATGTCATTGTGTTGCCGTTATGATGTAGACAAGTGGTGATAAAGGTCTGGGCTGACAGACACCACATTGTAAATGTAAGATCAAAAAATTAACCTGTAAGCAGTTCACTAATCCATTTGACAGGTAATAACCGCTTTAGCATGTTACCCACCTACCGCCATCTTAGGTCTAAGGCAATCCAAAGTGCTAACGTCAATATACACTTTAAGATAAGAATTCCTGTTTCAGGTGGCGTTACCAGACTTTTCTGGTTTACACAACACCTATCTTCTAATGGATATGACCATCTGGTGTTACGGGGGTAATAAATACCTAAAAAAAAAGTTATGCCAATTTATGTGCAGGTACATGCAGAAGAATTTGAAACTGAACTTTAGGTAGCAAGTTTAGAAGGGCAAATAAGGGGGCTTTTGGATAAGCCAGTCCCCTCACTATAAAAGGGGCACAGAAAAGCCGTAGTGTCAGTGAATTGGAAGCTTTTTCAGGGAAACCACAGGGCAAACTGACATACTACATAGAGAGATATTAGGGTTAGTTAGGAAAATTTTGTCAAAGCAACACCATTGCTGCCTCCTTTTTTTCTTATTATTAGGGACTTTTTGTCTTTTTTTTATGGCTGATTTGAGGTAAGTGGTCCCTTTCTTTGGCTACAAGGCTTTCTTTTAAAAAATGGGCTTTTGTTTTGGGGGATGGTAGTTTAGCATTTGTATTTATTTTGAGGAGTAAATTGGTTTTTATTTTATGTTGATAAGACATTTATTTTAGTTTTTTTGGGTGCAAGGCTTCTCATTTGGGGTTTTACATTTTTTTCTGAATTTTTACATTTCTTTAGGTTGATAATGCCTTTTTTAAGTTTTGGGTGCTCATAATCAAGCATTCACTTGTTACTGGCCATCTGTTCTTGGGGTTGTCTTTTGTTTGCATCATTTGGAAGAAAAAAGGCTAAGTGCAAGAATAGTATGCACCTAAACTACCTCACATTATATCATTTACATTCACCACACCCCCCTATGCCCATAAATACAAATACAAGTTAGGCATACACCAGTTAGGTCTACTATCCCTAATTGCTGGCCAATTTTACACTTATCCTTTGTGGTCTCCTAATTTTTGTAGTAAAACACAAACTTGTACTCTTTGTCTTTAGTACATTTTGGCCTATTATTCCTTATTAAAGCTGTCCTGCTACTGGCCAATTTTACAATGCTGTATGTTGATTTTTTTTAGTGCAGCACAAGTAAAGCCTTGCCTTGCTGCTGTCCTGCTGCTGGCCACTTTTACACTGCTATGTTATCTCTTAATTCATGTAGTAAAACATTTGCTTGTACTCTTTTTCTCTAGTACATTTTGGCCAATTCTCCCTTATTAACAAGGTCCTGCAGCTCTCCAATTTTTCACTGCTATATAATTAGCAGTTTTTAATTTTTTATTGAGAGTGTGATTGTAATTGGCCAGCGGCGGGGCAGTTTTGCATTAGAGAGAACTGGGCAGCCACAGTAAACTACTGGCCAACTTCTATCTGCCGGTTGAAATGGGTTTGTTACTGTTGGATGAAAAAGCATCTGTCACTGCAAAATCTACCTACAAAAAAAACTATTATTGAAACTGAACTGAATCAGATTGGTATGCTGCTGCTGTATCTAAGCCAAGCTAATTGTAAAAATAAAATAATAATTCCACAACCCAGTATTTGCTGCCAAAGTATGATATTCTGTAAAGCATACCCACTGTATGGTATTTAAGAAAATGCATTGGCATGTGTACCCCATGGCATTGCCCACCTGCCTATGCTTTTTTTTTTTTACAGCAGTTTGCCTGTTAGCCCTAAAGTGGCTAAAATGTAACAAGATTTGTCTCCTATTGACTTTAATGTGTTTAGTAGGGTTGAACGTTTAGTTAATTCTGGAACCCGTCTGGCAAAGCATCTTCAAGATTCCAATTAGTCCCCCACTCGCAGTCCCCCACAACCACTGGGCCAGGGTTGTTGGGAAGAGGTCCATGTCCTCATCAACATGGGGACAAGGTGGTTGGTTCAGGGGGGGTTTGCATGGGGTCCCCCTTAAAATCCATACCAGACCCGAAGAGCCTAGTATGATTTTGGAGGACCCCATTACCATCTATAGCAGACCCTCATCTATAACAAGGGTCTGCAATAGATGAAGGGAATCCTCAGCTGCTTTGTATTTTTTTGTTTTTTGGTGCACGTCCTTAAAGGAACAGCTCAGCCCCCAATGCCCATTTTTGTTTTCTATCCCTTGCCTATTAGCCTATAAAAAGGCCATTCATAATTTATAAGATTCAGTTCCCATTCACCTCAGTGGAGTTTGTATTTGGCACCTGAACTCAAGTAAAGTTTGCCAAACGTGCCCCAAATCAAACCCAGGGCTCATCAATAGTGATTAAGTTCAGGCTGGGCAAACTTTGAACAAGATTCGCTGAACCCTTGGTTAATTCAACCTGGGCAGATTATCCCATCACTGTTTTTTTAACAGGATGCCTTCTTTCCTGGCCACTTTGTGTTTCACTAGAACAGGAGATAAGGAAAAATTACAGGCAGGGACAGTGCCACCAATATGTAGCAGATAGAGGTCCTAGTCTTCCCTATCTATAATGGCAAAACATACATTTATTGCCATCATATATCTGTTAGGGACAGTTCCTTTCACTTCCTGTCCCAGTGACAGTATTCTCACAGGAACATGAAGATACACAGACACTAATAATAATAATTCATCCATTGAGGGATGCAATGGATTCAGGATCCATTTAGGTATGCAGTAGACACAGGATCCATTGAGGGATGCAGTGGATTCAGGATACATTGAGGGATGCACTGGATCATGTACCATGGGAGGACTGTAATCATTTTGCCTGGGGAGAAAAACAACCAGCACTTTCATGATCAGGACAGATTTCAATGGCTAAAAGGAAATTCAAAATGTGCTGTGCTGTCCCATTGATTAATGGTTATGGTGAAAAGTGAGTGTTCTTAAAGAACATGGTTTTTGTGACATAGCTTTTCACATCTTCCAGCATCAACTCTCAGCATTCAGTAGCATGACATCTCAGAACCATGAAAAAATTGGTGCTGGAAGACTGCTCTCTGCCAGTTGCTATGATTGCAGGTCTAAATGGGGAGCAGGTAGTTTTTTAACTGGAGCACTTTTTTAGTTTTGTAGTATAAAAAACATACAAAGCAGACCCAATACACACAGAAAAATATAAAAAAAACTGAAACAACATAATAATGTGAAAGTATTCGTATTAGAGATTTTATAGATTGTGTTCATATACATTATTCAGTATACATTAAAAGCCATTGAGTTATGTGTAGAACTTGCCACTGGAGGTCAATAATGTATAGGCTATGATCTATACAGTTACAGGAAGACTTATAAACTGAAGGTGGTGTTTGCTTATGTTTTTCACTAGACTGTAATTATCCCATACATGTTTAAATACGTTTGTGCACATATTTTCATTCTGTTTTAATTACTGTGCCCCTTTATTTGTGTCTTTGGGCAGAGTCAGTTGTCCTTGAACGAAGTTGCCATACCTTATGAGTTTATCATAGCATATCGCCCAGAACCACACCAGCTGTTTCCTTTCAGATTTACCAATCCATTTTTCCTGTGCACAAATATAATGCTGCAGTATTTGGAATAGTTTGGTCTGTGCTTTAAAGGTTTTTTTATTTGGCCATCTACAGTATATGCTTATATGCTGTCATTTTATTTCACATTTGCATTATAAAATATGTAAGGTCTGTTCCTCTTTCCCAGCAGGAGCTAAGTCCCCTAGCCAGCATCCTTTTCTTAATGGCTGTGCACACCTGTGCAATTATCGAGTGCTGGCCACTGCTAAAGCCTGGACCCAGGACTATTGATCTCATCTCAGCAGAATCCAGACAATCCCTTGCTTCCTGAAATGTCTCAGCCCATCTGGCTGAGAGTCGCAGGTGATCATCAATGATTTAGACAGTATCATACAAAATTCACTTTTTGGGACAAAGTAGATGATGCTTTTACATTTAAAGAAGCATAGGCTGTCATTATTGATCAATTAAAAAATGCTAATTACCTGGTTGTCATGCTGATCTTTGGGCTCTAGTGCATTCTGAGACATTGATCAAGAACAAAAGAACAATCTATAGGGGAGGCGTGGTCAGACTATGGAAGCAGGTGGACCGCTGAAGCTCCGCAACCTGTGACCTGATGCAATTGACTTTTTTTTATTGATCATTATACCTTTCTCATGTCTAAGGCTGGGCACACACCTTACAACCATCGAAGACTTTTGTCTTGCGATGGTTGTAAGGTACTTAAAAAAACGTACGATCTGCCTATCTTGCATAGGCAGATCGTACTTTGCGATGATCGCAAGCCACGCCCCCTGAGGGGTGGGCTTCCGATGACCGCAATGCCGAAGGGCAGTGTGCGCTTACACCGGCCCGTACGGCTTTCATCGTACGGACATGCCACAAACCCGCCGAATGTCATACGATGCTCGGCGGGTTTTCGAACATGTCCGTAAGTCAAAAGTTGTGCGACCTTACAGTAGTAGAGGTCGCACGGCTTCCACACACCTTACGATAATAGTACGATCGCGGGATTTCCCGCGATTATCGTAAGGTGTGTGGGGACCTTAAGGGCCACAAAGGTCAGGGTGCAAGTTGCATCATAATTCCTCCAGGGATGGACCACTTTTTGTGGGCTGTTCAGATCCCATATGCAGTGCAACAACGAATCAAGATGGTGCCTTCAAGGGTACAGGCTTAAACCCCTTCAGCCTCCCACATGCACTCTGGCATGTATTGACCTACTAAACACCCTGCCTTACTGATCCCCATGCCCAGGCTTCCCAGGAAGTCATCTTCGCTGACCTCAGACTTCTCCCATATGTCCTCTCAACTCCCCTTGGTGGAAGATGGCCACCTGAAAGATATATATTGCAATCTATACCCTGCCAGCTGGGCATGGTGGCACTGTGGGTTGAGGGCATGATTCAAAGCAAAATTGCGATTCTTAAACAAGAGACTCCCAACTGCTCTCCCTTGAGGAGGACAGAGACTCAATACAATCCCGCGTGACTGCACTAGAGGAAGATTGTGTTGCCTGTTGACATCGCTTTACCTCACTTTTCTTATGGATGAAGGACTTGGAAAACCGCAACCTCATAATTTTTTGGATCTACCGCACTGACTTGATGACATTGCTTGTCCAGGTGACCAAATATTGGACTCCAACATATCATCTGTTACATACTTTGAGTTGGCAAGTATTGTTTTGTGCCTTACTCTTCAGACTTAGCTTTTTTTTTCTGGGTACACATCTGGGCTGCATTAGTACATGGCGATGAAGCCTATCCTCTTCCTCAATACGGCAAGTTTTGTTTGTTTGTGGGCATGATTCGTTTGGCTCAGGAGCCCTTTCTCCTATTGGAGAAGAAATGTAACCTTGCCTTCAAGAGACTGAACCCTCTTTTGGTTGGCCTGATTGCTATATTTTTTCCAGTTCACAATCATTCATTCTTCATCAGGTGTGGACAGACTACTGCTGATGTCAAGAATATAGCGAACAAAATTGTGTCCCTAATGAACCTTAATGGTTTACCTATATCTGTTATATTAGCTTTGGCCATGATTCGTTTTATGATGTGTTTCATTAGTTTCTTGTTCTGTACATCCAGAGCTAACCTTCATTCTTTTTTCTAGGATATCTGCCTCCTGTGGTCCCGAGTTGGTCAAATGACTGTGGGAATTATGCTATTTTTGCATGGCTTGTGCTGGGGTAGATTATGTGCTAATTTAGTCCTGGGTCTTTTAGCTTCCCCACTTCCACATGGATACCCGCAGTCCTTTGTTATTTATACTGTCACACTAATCACCTAGTGATCCTTCCTGCTTTTAGCTGGAACTTATTGGGCGTACCCACTACTCATGGGATTTTATGGGGATGTGTGGTCAGATCTCTGTTATTGTATGTGCTTCTCTACTCCTTTCTGCAGTGCTCTGATCCTGAAGAGTGCTAAGGTTGCACACTTACTGTTGTTTCAAAATACTGTCATGATAGAATGTTTTGTTTATTTCTATGTTTATTGATGAGCCGAACAGGCCAGAGTTCGGTTTGAATTTGATATGCAAAACGCCCTGCCGACCAGACCACATGCGACGAACTCCCACCGCAGAATTAAGAATCTGATATATGCCTGCAAAATATGAACAATTTGGCAGAGCAAACGGTGACACCAGTCAGAGTCTTCCAGCAACTGGGCGGAGCCGACCGTCACGTCACGGCCAGCTCCACTCAGTTGTTGTTTAATAACAGATCAGCGTCCCCAGGTTTTGAGGACGCTGATCTAGCATTACAGCACAACACCTGGGCGCAGCCAGCCGTGACATCTCAGCCATCTGGGAGGGTGCTTTTCCAGGCTTGCCCCTGGAAAAGCACCTTATCCCTGTGCAGATGGAGACAAGGGCTTTTTCCCCACAAGCCCTAGGGCATTGGTTGTGGGGGTGTGGACAGGGGGCTTATTCACATCAGGGTACCCCTTTAACCACCTCCCGTCCATGGCCGTTCGTGAACAGATTTCTGCTTCATCAGCTTCTCTGGGGGTCCCTAGGTGACATCAGGGGTCTTAGAGACCCCTGATGTCTTCATAAAGAGGACCTGTTATTTGAATTGGCTATATAGGGGGTTTCTTAGTCCCCTATGTGATAGCAATAAAGTTATCACATGTTTAAAAAATGTTTAAAAAAAATTAAAACATAAACAAAAATAAAGAAGCTAAAAAAAATAGTCACAAATAAAAAAAAATAACACAACATTTTTTTTAAAGTCCCCCGCCCCTCCCCCACATACACACGCAAGCATGCGTCCGGTGCGCCAACGTGCAAAAACTACGATTCCGCCTATTGTGCCGCACATGTTACATATCGCCGCGAACGTTGGAATGAGAGCAATAATTCTAGGGCCATCAATCACTGATAACACTAAACTGATGAGCTGTAAAAGCTTTTAAAGCATCGCCTTTGGCCAATTTTGGTTGTGGTCGTTTTCTCCAATTTTGTGGGCGCGCACAATTTTAAAGCTTGACATGTTTGTGTCTATTTACCCGACGTGACCCCGTCTTTTATATTTTACCAAAAAATTGGGGTGATAATTGTTTCAGAACATTTCATAGGTAAACAGGTTTTTTTTTCAAAATTTAGGATACTTTTTTTGTTATATAGAAAAAAATAAAAACCCCAGTGGTGATTAAATACCACCAAAAGAAAGCTCTATGTGTCCCCAAAAAATGGTATAAAATTTCAGTACAGCGTTGCATGACGGAATAAACGTCAATCAAAGTACTGCAGTGCTGAACACTGAAAAATGGCCTGGCCAGGAAGGGGTTGAAACACCATGGTCTTTAAGTGGTTAATAATGGAGATATCTAGATGCGCCCCCCCATTCACTTAATGGTGAACAT
>NW_017309396.1:37532-39998 GCF_000935625.1 Nanorana parkeri
ACATGCACTCGGCACTGGGAGGGTGCTTTTCCAGGGTTTTTTGAAAAAATCCTTTATTTGGAAAAAAACAAAAGACATGTTTTTGACAGGTCTTTTATTTTTAACAAAAAATTGTAATCCAGCGTCAATCACGACGTCCAGCGTTGTCCACGACAATGATGACTTGATGAAATAAAAAATAAAACAATAAAAAATAAATGGAAATCATTCTTTTTTTAAAACCCGATGAGCGCCGTCCCGTCGCTGCGACGAACACCCGCTGCATAATGACATTTTGACAGATGTCGGCAAAACATAAACAATTGGGTGGAGCTAGCAGTGACAGCTAGCCCCACCCAACTGTGTACAGTTTTTCGTCATCTGACAGGTGAGCCATGATTGGGCAAAGTCATCATGACTTTGCCAAATCCTGGCTCTTACAGAGTACTGAGCCCTGATTGGGCAAAGTCTTGCACCTGACCTGTAGTCAGGTGCAAGCCTTTAGCCAATTATGGCTTCACAAGGCGCATTGGGGAGTTTAGCGGTCGAACAGACTGCCGAACGCTCTTATAGTTTGTGTGTTCGGCGAACACATGAATGAGCAATGATCGAGTCGAACTCACGTTCGGCTTGAACATTGAGCCCAACCCTAGTTGCAGGGCTTTCTACTAGGGATGCCCTGGTATCATTTTGAGTACGAGTACCAGTGCTTTTCCTCAAGTACTCACTGATAACAATTACCAATACCTTTCTTTTAGTGCCATGTAACAGGTTTTCTAAAACAACACAGACTAATGATTTTAGGACAGTGGTGGAAGCACCAGGGCCCGGTCTCAGCTGTCCAAGCAATACATTATACAGCAATGCCGAATGGCAACCGGCTATAGAGGACTACACATCCCAGCAATTATACGCAGAATAATATGGAGCTACATAGTGCTGCTCCTGGGTGCTGGCCTGATGTCTCCAGCGGAGGATCTCAGCAAGGCTGTGCAGGGTGTCAGGTAGCTGTGTGGGCTCTCAGGTGGCTGTGCGAGGTCTATGGTGGGCTGTGCACGGTCTCACCAGGGGTCCGGTTGGTCTCGTGGGCAGGTAAGGGTGGCGTGGTTTCAGGAAGGAAGAGATGTGCTGCTGGTGATGTAAACAAGTGCCATGGTTAACAGGAAGGCTGCCGAAGTCCCCTGCTTGCTGGGGAACTCGGCAGCCTTCATGTAAACCTTCCCTGTTTACAGCGCCGGCTTATGGTTAAAAATTTAGTGCCGGCATCAGCATTTATTATCGGGGCAATTTCACGAGTACAAGTACTAGTAAAAATACCCACTATCGACACTGATACCGGTATCGGTATTGGTGCATCCCTACTTGATACATTTTTGCATCCAGAACACCGTTACTCAACTGACTATGCTTCAGTAATGCACCACTTTTGGCTGGAGTTGGGTTATGGCCCATGTTAGGGTTCTGCCTGGGAATCCTTATCAAAGCCTATTGTAACATGTTATGCATTACCATAGTGTACAGGGAATTTATTTTTGTTTTTGTTTTTCTATTATCATAAATAAATAATTAAAAAAAGAAGAACAATATGTGCATCAGGAAATGTTGAATGCTGAAAATTCCAACAGTGAGTGAAGTTTGTGGTTGCAATGTTAATATCAAAGTGACTTGAGAAAAAAATTGTTTACAAAAGAAGACCCTTAAAGTGACATTAAACCCTCAGATTTCTTAACATAAAACAATACTGTAATGTGTGCCTTGCTGTAATCAATGGTAGTCTCCCTTCTCTTTGCTGCTCTTCCTTTTAAATCTGTATCTGTTCTCATGCTGGGCAGAACTTCTGTTTTGCAGCAGACTGCCTTGTCTCAGGAATGGATATATGGTGTCTGTGTATAGGTTTGTATAGGTTTGTAACCTGAGCCAGCACTACAGGAAGAGGCCCTGAGCTGCAAAGGGAAGTTCTCCCCAAGCATGAGAAGACATGAGGATTTAAAAGGAAGAGCAGCAAAGAGAAGAGAAACTACCATGGATTACAGTAAGGCACACATTACAGTATTGGTTTATGTTAAAAAATCTGAGGGTTTAATGTCACTTTAATAGTTACTTCTATGGTAGGCAGTTTGCTCTCTTTGATAGTTAAAGGAGAACTATGGGGTTAAGTCTCCCTAAAACTAGCGTCCTCCCGTCACCCTAGGCTCAGTATACCACAAGCTGTAGCTCGCGGTATACTGAGACGCCGCAGCTAAAGCGGATCCCGACAAGCTGCGTGACTGACAGCTGGCTCTGCCTATCTAGAGGCAGAGCTAGTTGTATCCGCCCCGTCCGTTCCGCCAGTCAGCGCTGGTGGATCGGAGCGGGGAGGGGGGAATCCAGCCCCTCCCCTGTCACGACAGAGAGCCGTGATAGGATCGAGAGGTGAGCGAACGCCGGTATGTGTTCGCTCACCTCCCGATCTACTGAGCCGACCTGTGACAGTCTCATTGTCACAGG
>NW_017309396.1:41151-58317 GCF_000935625.1 Nanorana parkeri
GTTCTCCCCAAGCATGAGAAGACATGAGGATTTAAAAGGAAGAGCAGCAAAGAGAAGAGAAACTACCATGGATTACAGTAAGGCACACATTACAGTATTGGTTTATGTTAAAAAATCTGAGGGTTTAATGTCACTTTAATAGTTACTTCTATGGTAGGCAGTTTGCTCTCTTTGATAGTTAAAGGAGAACTATGGGGTTAAGTCTCCCTAAAACTAGCGTCCTCCCGTCACCCTAGGCTCAGTATACCACAAATCTATGGTAGGCAGTTTGCTCTCTTTGATAGTTAAAGGAGAACTATGGGGTTAAGTCTCCCTAAAACTAGCGTCCTCCCGTCACCCTAGGCTCAGTATACCACAAGCTGTAGCTCGCGGTATACTGAGACGCCGCAGCTAAAGCGGATCCCGACAAGCTGCGTGACTGACAGCTGGCTCTGCCTATCTAGAGGCAGAGCTAGTTGTATCCGCCCCGTCCGTTCCGCCAGTCAGCGCTGGTGGATCGGAGCGGGGAGGGGGGAATCCAGCCCCTCCCCTGTCACGACAGAGAGCCGTGATAGGATCGAGAGGTGAGCGAACGCCGGTATGTGTTCGCTCACCTCCCGATCTACTGAGCCGACCTGTGACAGTCTCATTGTCACAGGCCGGCTAGAACTATGAGGTGAGTGAAAAGCACTCACCTCATAGTTCTCCTTTAAGAGAAAAGTAAAACCTCTTTTGGACCACAGGATTCCATTTACTTATGTACTCCTGTAACCCAGATTTAGCAGATGGGCGGCAAACGCACACTATCAGCTGATGTGCAGAGCCACACCAAGAAAGAGCCAGGCAATATTGGATCCACCCCAGCTGCCTATGTGACAGCTAGTTATACCTGTTTAGAACCAGAGCCAACTGTGCCCACATTCTTCCCCGTCTGTTGCTTCAGGGATCAGTGACTGTCAGACCTCCATTGGTAGAAGAGACTGAGAGGTGTGTGATCAGTAGTTACATGATTGTTCAGCTCTCAGTATAAAGCCAGCATGAGACAGCTGCAGTGTCCCATGCCAGCTCTAAGCAGCTGGGAGAGTATGTTTTACTCTTCCTGCACTTCTCCTTTTGTATTATTATTATAATAGTGGTTTGATTAATTAAGCCACAGCTGACTAGACTAGCGCTGCAGCCAGCAAGACACAGGATGATTAACCCTCGCCAGTCAGGGCTACAGCAAGCAATACAGGCTGCGGAACTACACAGGCTGCCTGACATTACCCCCCTCCCCCTTGAGGAGGGGCCTCCGGACCCTTAGGTGCTGGTTTCTCAGGATGCAACTGGTGGAACTTATTCACTAAGCGTTCAGCATGCACAGAAGAAGCCGGGACCCAGGATCGTTCTTCAGGACCGTAGCCTTTCCAGTGAATGAGTTACTGGACTGAGTTTTTGTACTTTCTGGAATCCAAAATATGCTCCACTTCGTACTCTTCTTGTCAATCTACAATCAGAGGCAGCTGGGGCGCGACCACCGTGTCCGGGGTTCAGAAGAGACACATGAAAAACATTAGGAATTTTCATAGAAGTAGGGAGTTGTAACCTGAAATAAACCGAGTTAACCTGTTGGATAACAGTATAAGGGCCAATAAACCTAGGAGAAAGCTTTTTAGTAGGAACCTTGAGATTTACCTTCCTTGTAGAAAGCCAGACCCGATTTCCAACTTTAAGCTGAAGGGGTCAGGAGCGAAGGCAATCAGCAAATCTCTTCTGCGTAGCTGAACTAGAAGGCAGACTAGCTTGGATCTTTCTCCAAATTTGAAAAAACGTCTGGACAGTACTACTAGCCTCAGGAACATCTGAAGAAATGTGAGAAAAAGAACAGGACTTTGGATGGGCACCATAAACACAGTAAAAAGTAAAGATACCTGTGGAGGAGTGAGACCAGTTATTATAGGCAAATTCAGACCAGGGCAGGGCTGAGGACCATTCCAGCTGTCTGTCAGAGATAAAGCAGGTACGATTCTAGTGACTGGTTACTGCATTCAGTCCATGATGTATGAGTTTTTGAATAAAGGGCTGGATGGACTAACAAGCTCACACATGCATATTGTTGGTTACAAAAATGAATATGTTCCATCACCACCCCCAATGCCAACACCAATACCACCAATGCAACAGCACACTAATTGGCCTCCAAGAGTGTCTAATCCAGAGACACCAAGAACTGGATGGTGTTCTGAAAATACCTATACAAATCTAAAGATTGCGTTGAAATTAAGAGACTTTAATCCTGTTGGGTTATATTTCAGTGGGAGCTTTCTGAGGTAATAAAGCATTGATTTATTTGAGGTTAGTTGCCAATATCCTTCTTGCTTGCAAATGCCATAATAAAGAGTGTATTTTCTTAATCTATGCAGATGTCATGTATTCTCATGGACTGTACCTTGCTAAAAGTGGATTATAATTTCTCACCTTAAAATATTCAACCCTTATTACTATTGCCACACAGGTTTCAAGTATTATGCGTCCCAATGACTGCACAGAAATGTCAGTTGAGAATTTAAAATCTTCCATATTCTGCCAGTGGCTAGGAACCGTAAAGTTGCTATGAGCCTTTGTCCCGCACTTATGGCTTAAAGGAGAATTATGAGGTGAGTGATTTTCACTCAGCCTCATCTGAGCTGACCTGTGACAATAAAACTGTCACAGGTCGGCTCAGTAGATCGGGAAGTGAGCGAACACATACTGGCGCTCGCTCACTTCTCGATCCTGTGCCAGCAGAGAGCCGTGAGAGGGGAGGGACTGGATTCCCCCCTCCCCTATCCAATCCTCCAGCGCTCACTGACGGAACGAACGGGGGAGGTGGCGGGTACAGCTGGCTCTGCCTCTAGATAGGCAGAGCCAGCTGTCAGTCACACAGCTGGGCGGATCCAGACATAATTGTCGGGATCCGTTCCAGCTGCGGCGTCTTCAGTATACCGCAAGCTGTAGCTCGCGGTATACTGAGCTTAGGGTGACGGGAGGACGCTAGTTTGTGTCCTCCCGTTACCCTTAGGAGAACTATGGGGAAAAGCCCTAACCCCTTAGTTCTCCTTTAACACAGCACAGTATCTTTTTTTAATATGAGGAGTAACATGATCCAAAATAATCTTGAATGCACTGTCTGACATCTTCATATAGTTCCTGAAATCATCAGGATTGTTCTCTTTCAACTCATTCAAAAGAGCCATATGAGAAAAGTCGTCCCGGTTTTAAAGCCATTTTTTGCTCCATTATCTGGCTTATTTTTGCTTTTGCTGTTTATGCTTTTGTATGGCCAGAAGACTAAGCATAACAATGCCAACTGTAGCCTTCCTTCGTATTGTTTTCTCATTTGGCTGCTCCTGACTGACTACGATGAAAGGAAACCTCCGCTGCCTAGGTCAAAGGAGTACTTCCTCTGCATAAGTAATGACCCACGTCTTGGGTTACTGATTGCCTGGGAAGCCGGCTTCCTGGCTAATCAGCATTGAGCCGGCTTCCCAGCCAATCAGCATTGAGCCAGCCAAACAGCATTAGGGAACTAATAGATCCCTATGTGATAGCAATAAAGTTAAGTTAAAAAATGTTAAGTAACATACAAAAAATATCACAAAATGTTTTTTCAAACCATCCTACCCCCACATACACATACATATGTACCTAAGCCAGTAATGACCTGCCGCCCGCCTTCCTGATTGGCCGGACAGTCAGCTCCATGCTCCCAGAAGTAACGGTACTCGGTATAGGCGAGTACCGAAAGAAGAAAAAAATCTGTATCGGTGCATCCCTAATTAGAGTGATGACTGTCTCAGAGGGAAATCCCCTCACTTTCTGCTCCATTTCCAGGACATGAAATAAGAGAAGTCTGTTCAGCGGGAGAGAGCAAATAAATTAACTACTGGGGGTATAACAAATCCCTAATTTGCATAGAACGTAAAAAGAAGTTTTGCCTATAAAGTACATACCTTTTAGCATTTGTTAACCTTCGCCTAGATCCTCTGCCCTGCTTTAAACCTAACTTTACTGCCATTAACCCTGTCACTGCAAGAGACACTTTTACATATTACAAGCATGTTAAAACACACATTTTAGGCATGAAGATTAGTTAACCCCCCAGATTTATATTATTATATTATATTACAGGTGAAACTCGAATAATTAGAATATCGCGCAAAGTTCATTTATTTCACTAATGCAACTTAAAAGGTGAAACTAATATATGAGATAGACTCGTTACATGCAAAGCAAGATAATTCAAGCCGTGATTTGTCATAATTGTGATGATTATGGCTTACAGCTCATGAAAACCCCAAGAACCCCAAATCCACAACCTCAAAAAAAGTAGATTATTACATGCAATCAATAAAACAAGGATTGTACATAGAACAATATCGGACCTCTGAAAAGTACAAGCATGCATATGTACTCAGTACTTGGTTTGGGCCCCTTTTGCAGCACTTACTGCAATTACTTTTGCACGATATTCTAATTATTCGAGTTTCACCTGTATATTGTTGTGTTTGGCGATATGTAACATGTGTGGCACATTCGTAATTTTTGCACTTGGGTGCACCTGATGTATGCGCTTAGGTACATATGTATGTGTATGTGGGTGTAGGATGGTTTGAAAAAACATTTTGTGATATTTTTTGTATGTTACTTAACATTTTTTAACTTAACTTTATTGCTATCACATAGGGATCTATTAGTTCCCTAATACTCCCTTTCTACTCCATTGAAGCCAATCAAGCACAGATCATGCTTGATCAGCTTCTTCCTGGATTGACGGCTCTGAATCCAGAAGTGATGAATTCATCAATACTTCCAGGTTTATTCACTAGAGGAGAGATCAGTGAATGGATATTCAATGGCCTCCATCCCTTCTACCCACTGACACCTGCCTTGGCTGTCCCGAGCCTTCAGAATGGGCAACGAAGCTCAGGATACATGGCAGAGGGGGACACAACTTCTGGAGCCCATAGAAGTGATCAGACGGCTGTATAACCACCCAAATCACTTACAACACAAAGCTGACAGTCGGCTTGTGTGGCCTGCACACATTGAGGGGAATGTATCAAAACTGGAGCAGACAGAATCTGGAACAATTGTCCATAGTAACCAATCAGCTTCTCTCTTCAGTTTGTATATTTAAGCTTTGAAAAGGAAAGACAGAAGCTGATTGGTTACTATGGGCAACTGCTTCAAAATCTTCCTGCTCCAGTTTTGATAAATTCCTCTCAGTGTGTGAGCCCTACGTTGGTGGCAGTGAAAAAGTTAAAATGTTGCTCTGTGCGTACATGCGCTATAGACTGCTACTGCAGATGCAAATTTCACTAAAATAAAACTATAACATATTTGTTTCATTCTTTAATAAACAAAGTTCCTTAAGTCAAAATGCTTCACCTATACTCATATCAATGTATAAATCAGTTTATATACATGGTGTTAGTGTGTCTGATACACTGTGCGTCTTGCACAATAATATGTGGCGGATTCTTCAGTTTTCATTCCAGTGAGTTTGAAATACACTTCCCCTTTATTTGTGTCTCTGGACAGAGTCAGTCGTCCCTGAACAGAGCTGGCATAGTCTGTACCAGCAGTATACACTATTGCCCCCAACCACTCCATCTGTTTCCTTTCAGATTGTCGGATCCAGTGCACACCATACATGTTAGTGCTGTCAGTGAGGGAGGCTCCGGACACTTTACAGGTCAGCTCCAGAGTCTGTGTTGGTTTCACAGTCCCAGGACCAGACTCCACCATTGTGATTTGTGATGTGACATCTGAAAAATACAGGAAATGTTTGTTATCTATTAGATATCAATAAATATTCTTACATATAGATGAACAGATCAGCTTACATTGTACACAGTGCACCAGACACAGTAACCCCAGGAGATGAGTCATGTCTGCACTGAGCAGGTAGAGGGAAACTCAGCTCAGGATAATATTATATGATTCTGATCAATGGACTCTTCCTGGAGACAGATCTCTATTTACACATGAACTCATTTGAATATATTTGCATACAGGAGGAATAATTAAGTGGAATAAACCAAATGCAATCTCAGTTCCTCTCTCTATAAGTTTGCTGTGCATACATATACTGCTTTATTGTAAACTGTTTTGTTTTCTGTATTTTAAATGTTCTGTTACTCTGCAAAAATGTATACTGATGTTTTCACTTAATACTTTTGAAATTGAAAATAAACTACAATATGTATAGTGAACTTGAAACTGAAATTAAACATTGAATTGCTTTAAATATACCATATAGACAGGATCATACCACAATCATTTTTACATTTGCCCCAGTGGGCATGATGCTCTTACTTTAAGGCCACTCACACTTATTCGCTTGTTAATGCATGTTGTTGTACAGTCACATTGTTCCCAATATGCATAAAAAGAAAAAATAAATATACCGGGTGCTCAAAGCAACACAATGGGGATGATTTATAAAATGTCTGTGCAGCCAAACACATGAGCGAATGCTATCGGCATAGTATTTCCACCACTAGATGGAGCTGAGGAGCTTTAAAGTATTAATGCCAGGGACAGCCATGTAACTAGAATTTTTAGGAGCTGTTTAGTAAATTTTAGTTTATATATTTCTCTAGTATTGGGTACAATAAATATAATGACCAGGCAAGATGTGATGCTACATTTATTGTATGAGAATACAATTCAGCTCGGCTAATCTGCTTGGTACCTCCCAGGTACTGAGCAGAAAAGAAAACAAATGAGAAGAGTGGAAAAAAAAAGAGTTAACAAATTATTTAAAAAATGTGAATAAATTGGAAAATTAAAAAATAAATAAAGATATTTTAAAGAAGAAAATAAATAAATTGGGTGGAGCTAGCAGTGACAGCTAGCTCCACCCAACTGTTTCCTATTGGACGCCACCTGCCAGAGTCTTCTTGCAGGTCCCGGCCAATGAATAACAACCGGGGCGGAGCTGGCCGTAACATCAAGGCCGGCTCCGCCCAGTTGTTATTGTTTAATGACAGATCAGCATCCCCAGGTCATTTGCATCCCAGAGAGTGTATACTGAGAACCTTGCATTGGAATCGGATAAATTTGCGATATTTTGGGGTGGTGTGCAGAGTTTGTAATGAACCATTTGTTCTTTTATTTGAGTGCATTTTTTTCAGGTCTGCCCTACACCTGATATTTTGGTACTGCATTTAGGAGGAAATTATATCGGTCGTAGGAGGACTCTTGATTTATTATTCTGTATAAAAAGGGATCTTTACCATTTTAAATGATCTTGTCCTCATACCAAAATTTTATTTTCTGAGGTTATACCTCGCCTGTTGTGGTTATTATACCCTGAATATAAACACCTTCAAAACATTTGGAAACAAATTAATAGTTATGTGGTAAAATGTTAATTTTGATAAGTAATTTGGGTTTTTATTCTTTCAGACATTTAAATTTGGAGGTTGGTACGCCAGGCCTATATAGGCAGGATAACATTCATTTATCTGATATTGGCCTTGATAGCCACTGGTTTGGGTGGTGCAGGCTGTGGCCTGGCATTTGGGGACTTGTTATTTATTAATCTTTATAAAACTTTGTTATTGTTTTTAGCTAGAGTTTTATGACTTAGCAATTATTTATCATGTGTTTTATCTATTTGAATTTTATTCAGTTTTATAAGATATTTTGTCTTTTATGGTAAACCAATAAAGTGCCACTGCCATTTATTTCCACCATTTTGTGTACTCTCTCATTATTTATGTTATTCTATTGTTATGTTATTATTGGTTGTTTAGGGTGGTGCCACTTGCAATTCTAATAGATAACAGCCTGAGGGGTCTTTGATCTCCTTACTACAGATAACATGGGCGGAATTCTTGAAACCTATCATAACTCCCTTATGTTTAGGGGATGCGCTGGTGAAATACACTTGCTGAAATTGAGAATTAAAACATTTGGGCATTGAGAGTTGAGAGAAATGGGTGAGCATACAACATCAAATTTATGGGAACAAAATTGTAAAAAAGCCAAGCGTCGCTTGGAACAAATCGGCCAAAAAGTGGAAATTCAGTTCAGTAATCTGGACCTTGTTGAAACAGAATCACAGAATGGCACCTTCATACAGAAAACATAAAATAGTATACATAGGTAGTATCTATTAATCTGTTACACTGTGCCTCATCTTGTAGATCTGTAAAAAATAAGTCAAGGCAACTGGACTTGCTGTATTTTTCTTGAAGACGTTTCACTGGACATCCCAACAGCTTTCTCAGTTCAGAATAACTTGTACAAAAATTATCTGGGAATAAATAGGGTGAATGTTGCTCCAATCCACCTAATCTGTTAGTCACAACCAGGTGTGCATTGTATTTGCATAATTAGATCTAGGAGGTGTTATTAACCTGCCCAGAGAGAGGTGTTAAAACAGCATTGTATGTGGCAGACAATAGATGTCTGACCCCCACCTCTATTAAAGCTTGGCTTCTCTATTTTTACAGAAATTGCCTCTTTCACGCCTCTTTTAAACCAGTCCTCCTCCCTGTCAAGGATGCCACTAACAGATTATGTGGATTGGAGCTACATTCACCATATTTATTCCAAGATAATTTTTGTACAAGTCATTCTGCATTGATAAAGCTGGTTGGACATCCAGTGAAACGTCTTCAAGAAAAATACAGCAAGTCCAGTTGCCTTGACTTATTTTTTACAGATACACCATGACCTGGATTAATGAGAACCTTCACAGACTCATTTTGTAGAGTATTATCTGGCAGATCCGGCAAAAATGTCACCCTTATTTATAGCATGTAACTGTAAAGTCACGTCTGTTAGCTCTAAATAAAACCAAATGATTTCACTTTGTTCATCAAACTTTGCTATGCTCATATCTTTGTATAGCTGTATATCAGTTTATGTACATACTGCTAGTACATTTCATACACTGTGTGATGTCTTGCACAATAATATGTGCCGGATTCTTCAGTTTTCATTCCAGTTAGTTTTAAAAATACTTCCCCTTTATTTGTGTCTCTGGACAGAGTCAGTCGTCCCTGAACAGAAGTGGCATAATCTGTACCAGCATTATGCCATATTACCCCCAACCACTCCATCTGTTTCCTTTCAGATTGTCGGATCCAGTGCACACCATACATGTTAGTGCTGTCAGTGAGGGAGGCTCCGGACACTTTACAGGTCAGCTCCAGAGTCTCTGTTGGTTTCACAGTCCCAGGACCAGACTCCACCATTGTGATTTGTGATGTGACATCTGAAAAATACAGGAAATGTTTGTTATCTATTGGATATCAGTAAATATTCTTATATATAGGTGAACAGATCAGCTTACATTGTACACATTGTACCAGACATAGTAACCCCAGGAGATTAATCATGTCTGCACTGAGAAACCCAGCTCAGGATAATGTTATGTGATTCTGATCAATAGACTCTTCCTGGAGACAGATCTCTATTTATACATGAACTCCTTTGAATACATTTACATACATGATGAATAATTATATAGAAATACTTTACCAGTTTAGTTCCTCCCAATGTTTCATTTTGCTCTGCATTCATTTAAAAATATGTTATGCTTAGTGCTATTTGCAGCATAATTTATATGCATTTATATGATTGTCTGTATGCTGCAATTTCATAGCACATTTGATTTCTAAAAGTAATTTCACTTTATCCTCATCAGTATCAAATTTAATGAGTGAAAAAAAATTATTGACCGAGATATGATCACAAAGCCAACAAAGATAATCTGTTTGAAACTGACAAGTGTCAGTCTTTATTTTGGAAAAGGGGAATAGGATGTTAATAAATAATAGGGTATTTTTATGAATACATTACTGGAATACCAACCAATATAGGGTAATTCTATGTTTTAATTTGGAAGGCCACTGGACAGAGGTGATGATGCTAATTCCCTATCTAATTAGGCCACTGGAGGTAGAGAGGTGATAAAGGAAGCTGGAATGCTACAACTGGAAGATGAATTGCATAATTAGAAACTATATCTGTCACCTTTCTAGCTGGGCTTCAAACTGTGTGTACATTTTTAGAATGGCAGTACATGAAAAGTAAACATTTACAGGGTTATTCACAAAAGAGTGAAGAGTTTGGAGAAGACAGGAGAAGTGAACAATCTAGACCAGAATAGCTGATTTGGAAAAATTCTCCAATTCAGCTCACTTTCCAGGTCAGCTATGTTAGTCACTTCTCCTGTCTTCTCCAAACTCTTCACCCTTTTGTGAATAACCCTGTTAAATATTGCAGCTGTATAATTAACTTCACAGAATTTCGCTTAAAATCAGTTCTAAGAAGGACAAACGTATTTTTTGGAGTTAATCAGAATAGCAGTTCAGAGATACTGCTGGTTTTCAATATTTATTAGACATGTGCGATTTGTTTCATTCCGAAACGAAATTTGGACGAAATTTCGGAAATTCTAAGAAATCTGCAGACTAAATAAAAAAATTTCCCCCCCTCAAATGTCACGAAACAAAATTATGACCGTACTACTGCTAACGAATTTCGTCCGAATCCCGAAACAAATTCAATTTCGGAACCGAATCCAAAAAACGAAATAATGCAAATTCGGAATCAAAACGAAATGAAACAATTTTTTTGCTGGTGCACATATCTAATATTTATAGTAAAGCAACTAAATGTAATAACAATTAGTTCATCTCAAATTTAAATTTCAGTTTTGGGAATACACTGGAGAGTTAAAAGGTGGCCTTTCTCTCTTTAGGACTTGTGTAGCATTATCTTTATTTTAGTTGTCTGTGCACTTGCCAATGATATTACTGATTTATTTTCTTCTCATTGGATATTTACTTAAAATACAAGTCTCGATATGCAGCCTATTCAAGTCAATGGGTGCTCATGCTGTAAACAATGGAGGAGACCGCAGCTTTGTAACTTAGGTAAGTAAGCTGATTCAGAGTGGAGAATCTGTTTGTATTTGCCATAGGTGTAGATGGTACAACTACAAATGTATTCCCCATTAAGGTAGCACAGTAATGTATTGTTTTTTTTTAAATATATATTTATTTATTTCAAGTTTACAAAACAGTAACAGAGAAGGACAAAATGGGTATGTTCAACAGAAGAAAAATAGAATAGAATGTCACAATGTGTTATGAACTACATATACACCCCCATGAAGTATGAGAAATTACCAAGCAATAAGTGGCTGAGAGTGCTGACATACCCATCAGTCTACCAAACCACATTCCCATACATAGGCGTGCATGCGGGGTGTGCTGAGTGTGCCTGGACACACCCTAATAACCCAAAGTGCAAGACCGAAACTGAAACAGCTGTCTATCTAGGAAGCCAAATCATGTTATAACATGTGGCATCTGTACACTAGGAATGTCCTACCTGGCTGCCACCATCCTACTATGTGCTATCAGTTGGTAGTGTGGCTTCAATTACAGGAAAGCCCTCTTTCACTATATACAGTATACCCCTCCCAGCACCGTCTCCCAAGTCATGTGACTATGATGTAACATGGTGTCAGCGCTGTGTAGGCGCGTTGATTGTGCATGCACTGGACCACCGTTTTTTCCAGTATAACTTTATTGAAATGTCACACCCTGCCCCCAGCCCTCTGATGCCCTGCCCCAACCTGGTCACTAAGCTATGTGTGGGGGAGGGAGGAAGGGAGGGAGGAGACAGGGAGGAGCCTCCTGTCCCTCACTTGCTCATCACTGGTGGGGTATCAAAATCGATGTCCTCAGTGGTTTTTTTTCTTTTTTTTTGATTTAACAGCTTGGGCCAATGGTGCTTTGCCATTGGTCCAAACAACCCACAAAGCTCAAGCCTCTAGCACAGAGTTGAGGCTTGTGCAGCTCTAGCCTCACTAAGTTAAGTTACACAAGCAGTAGGGAAGCCTGTTGCTGTGTAACCAGGGGCGGACTGACCATTCGGTCCGTCGGGCACTGCCCGAGGGCCCGCGGCCTTCAGGGGACAACCGGTAAGTTTGATAACAGATTTCATTTTAAAGGTGAACTATGGGGTTAAGGCTTTTCCCCATAGTTCTCCTTAGGGTAACGGGGCTCAGTAAATCGCAGGGGGGCGTGGCTTCGGTGCCATTGACTACACTGCACCGCCACGCCCCCTCCCGCCCCAAAACAAAGTGAGCCGGCTGGGTTGCATACCAGAGGCCGAATGCTCTGGAATGCACTCTTTATGGTGTGACTGGGCCCTTAAAGGAGAACTATAAGGTGAGTGATTTCCACTCATCCTCATAGTTAGAGCCGATTTGTGACAAAAAAGATGTCACAGGTCGGCTCTATCGATCGGGAAGTGAGCAGAAACATACAGCCGATCCGCTCACTTCTCGATCATTTCTCTGCAGAGGGTGGTGACTGTCAGTCTAATCGCCCACACCGGAACGCGTGGCACAACGGTGCGATTGCTTGCACTATTTTTTGCGATCATATTACTCCGTGGGCATCGGTGTGGCATGCGTTCCGGTGCAAGTGATCGCACTGCAGGTCGGGAGGTGTGGCTGCGGTGCCATTGACTTGAATGCACCACCACACACTCTTCAACCCCAGAACGCAGGGAGGCTGTAATTATGCAATCCACTGTGCCCCAGCAACAAACTGTGCTGGAACACACTGGATTTGGTGTGAACAAGCCCTTACACTCAGTTGAGGGCCCGTTCACGCTATCCAGTGCGTTCCCCACACAGTCCCATGGGTTGAACACACTGGATTATATAAACAAACGCTCCCTGCGTTCTGGGGTGGGAGGGGGTGTGGTGGTTCCATTCATGTCAATGGCACTGCAAACATGCCTCCCACCCACACTGGAACGTGTGGTACCACAATGCACTGGGGGGGTTTGTAAAAACTGGTGCAGCTGTGCATGGGAACCAATCAGCTTCTCTCCTCAGTTCAACATTTGAAAATGAGTGAGAGGTGCCGATTGGTTGCCATGCATGGCTGCTCCAGTTTGATAAATTCCCCTCACTGTGTTCTAGTGCAGTGCAATCACAAAAAAATAGTGCATGCCTGATTTTTTGCGATCACACCGCACACATGTTCCAGTGTGGGTGGGAAGCATGTCTGCAGCGCCATTGACATGAATGGAGCCACCGCGCCCCCTCCCACCCCAGAATGAGCCTTTGTTTATGCGATCCGTTACGTTCATCCCATGAGACTGTGCGATGAACGCACCGGATAGTGTGAATGGGCCCTGAGTGATAAACACACTTTCATAAGGTTGTTCTGGACACTGTTCTGCCATACCTGCCTGATAGTTACCCTAACAGGCAGGGTGCTTGCAGTGACTGCGGATGGCGCCGCAAATATCAGCAATTGTGTAGAGATGTCACCAGCACACCAAAATCCTTCTTAGGATAAGCAAATGTTTATTTATTGAAGTTCCTTGTCATATAAACAACTGTTGTTTATATGACAAGGAACTTCAATAAATGAACATTTGATTATCCTAAGAAGGATTTTGGTGTGCTGGTGACATCTCTACACAATCTCTAATCGGGCGGCTGGTCACTCCCAATTAGAGCCTCGGGAGGCCCCAGCAGACGGCCCTCTAACATGCCTGATTAGTGGGCTGTGCCGGCCTGATCTGTGACACAAGAATGTTTATACAGGTGGGACTTGTGGGAGGGGCTTGTATATGGGCGGAGCACAAGGGGGCCCCATAACCATGTATTGCCCGGGGGCCCCATGTGTTGTCAGTCCGCCCCTGTGTGTAACCTAACATAGCTGTCAAAAGGGGAGGCTTTCCCTGCTGTGTAACCTGCTAGAAGCCGAACTGAATGTAGAAAAAGCTGTCAGCTTCAGACTGGAAGCTGACAGCTTTTTCCTCCATAATACTGGGTGAGGCTCTGCCTCACCTGCCTCCCCTGACCAAAAGTCCTTGCATTTAAAGGATATTTAAACCCTCACGTTTTTTTGCATATATCTACTGCTAGCAAGCAGTAGATATATGCAAAAAGTATAAAAAAAAGAAAAAACCCTCAAACAGCAGTTTAGACTCACCTGTGTTCCATGCGTGGTCCCGTGCCGAAAATGAGAAATTTCTCGAGAGGCCGCAAAGGATCTTGGGGCGCGCGCATGCGCAGTTCTCATTTTCGGCCCAGAAGCGACGAGGGAGGCAAGGTAAGTCTATGGACGCGTGCACCCGCATGCAGACACCGCTGCATCGGAGGGACAGAGCAGTCAGCGCTGGATCGGAGAGCCGCTGCACCGCTGGAGATGAGGCTGAAAACATCAGGAAAGAAGAGGAAGATAAGATTAAGAGACATCATTTAAGGTAAGTGCTAACATTAACATTGGGGGGAGGGAAACATTTTTTTGCCTTTAATGTCACTTTAAGAGAATACACAAGTGCAGCGTATACCAGGGCCGTCTTTAATATTATAAAAACAATATGTGATCAGTGCCAGTAAATAAATGCAAATAAGAGCTACTAGGCACTCAAGATAAATAAAATATCTAAAACATGTATAACAATCATGTGCCGGGCTAAATAAATATATACAATTAAGTGAAATATGTGATATAACAATAAGATATATAAGTATATGATTTAAAACATTTATTAAAAAGAGCAAAGTTGCTTCACCTTTACCGGCCAATAAGACAATATACACCTAACAGTACTTGGCCCCCAGGCCTTCAACTATACACTCTGGTCAAAAATATCACAGGTGGCCCCCAGGAACATAAGTACCATATATACTTGAGTATAAGCCGTCCCGAATATAAGCCGAGGTACCTAATTTTACCACAAAAAACTGGAGTACTGACTGGTGCAGGGATCACAACATGAAAAAAAGTAATTTCATGGAGGTGCCCTCTGTTCCTCCCCCATCCGCGGGAGGGGGGAGCACCCCCCTGAAATGATGGCAGATAGCAAAGAAGCTATTGCTTCCCGTACTATCTGCTGGGGTTTTTTTTAGTATTCTGACAGCTGCTGCTGTCAGAATGAAAAAAAAGACCAGCATAGGAATGAATAGCTAGATTGCTATTGGCTATTGCAATTTGCAATAGCCAATAGCAAGCTGGCTATTGCACCCGCTCCCTACTGCTGTCAATCAGCAGAGGAGGACCTGATGGGGAACTTTAGGTCCACCTCTGCTGATTGACAGCAGCAGTGGGCGGGTGCAATAGCTAGTCTGCTGTTGGCTATTGCAAATTCAAATAGCCAATAGCAATCTAGCTATTCATTCCTATGCAGTCTTTTTTTTTTTTTTTTTACTCTGATGGCAGCCGGCGGCTCCGATATCAGAATTAAAAACAAAACAGACAGCAGGGAAAGGTTTACTCTGCTAGATAGAGTAGAGTAAACCTTTACGGGAGAAAATGTTTCCCTCCTGGACGGCTGGGAGCCGCTATCTAATAGCAGGAGACTCCTGGAATGTCCGGGAGAGTTGGGATGTCTGCTGGTAACAAGGTACAAGACAAACAGAATGCAAGATAGAATACAGGATACAAATACAAGACAGGGATACAAAATAAATACAGGATTCAAGAAACAAAACAGGTACAGGATTAAAGATCCAAAACAATACTAAGATTCAAGATCAAGACAAGACTACAATCCAAGATGCATACAAAATGCAAGGTATTCAAGATAAGGATACAGGCTTGTGTGGACAGTGCTCGGCAAGCCTAGAGTGAACTATCACAAGCCCAGAGGCCTGGGCTTGTGGTGCTTAAATCAAAGCACCACTAACCAACGCCCAGGTTGTGATGGGCATGTAGCCAGGCTGATTAGCCTGATCAGTGCACAGCAAACTAGACTGGGGTAGGTGACCAGAGGGAGCCACCAGATGGAGCTGGGAGGTTCCAACAGGCAGAGTATCCTAGTCTCTCTTACTTGTTCCCACATAACAAACTATACTTTCACATGTCCACTCATTCTTGTTTATTAACACTTTAGAAGGTTAGAGGAGCTGAGGGGAACAAGACCATAACCACCAGGGCTGTAGCCTGACTAAAGCCATGTTAAGAATTCCCCAACAAGATGTTTCAGAGTATGAACAGTGCAGTGCATGGAGTGGTATTGTTCAGAGCATTCACAGTGCAGTGTATGGAGTGTGACATTTTAGAATATTTACAAACCATCATATGAGTTGATCCACAGGAGGTGGAGCTCTTGGTACATGGATCTTAACCCAGCCTGTTCGGGGTTCTGCAATACTGTATATTTGGCCAGTTTGCTGCCCTTAATCCCCAGCTGCCAGAATGTAAACAAAGCAGCCGAGGGACACAGATGACGTTATTGACCAAATATAGTCATGACCAAATTTGGTTAATCACATCGCCCCGTTATCCAAGACTCCTCTCTACTGTTGCTGATCAGAAAACATTTTTGGGCTGCTGGGAAATATCGTCAAGCAGTGGGTCATCGCAATTGATATTGGATTTACATGGTAGGAGATGTGATTGACATCAGGGGATATTGTTTAATTGTTTTAAACAAAAGACTTTTATATATTGTGGGTGTCTCTTAACTTTTAACTGTTTGTGGGAATGGGTAAGGGGTACTTTTTTTGTAAAGAAAGAGCATGGGTAGCTGGGCAATGCCCTGGGGGACACGATCCAATACAAAAATGTATTTAATTTTTTTTTTTTTTTACAGATTTTTAAATAATGCTTATAGTAGTATTAAACTCTCAAACTTTTTTCAATAATTAATCCAGATCAAACAAATATACATTGCCCAGCAAAGCATTGCTTTAAATTTTTGCCCGAACACTTACAATTATTATGTTTCTAAACAGCTACTTCCAAGTCTCTTAGCTTGATGTCCTCTCTCTGTGTGTTTGTGGAGACAAAACACAGCTTACTAGCTTACAAGAGAAAGGGGTCACTCTAAAACAGGATATCAGGGCCAGTGCTCAGGGGTCCAGCTAATTCTGCAGGAATCTAAAACTTTTAAACATCAGGGCGCAGCATTTATAGTACCGTATTTGCCGGCGTATAAGACGGGGTTTGAGACCCAAAAAAATCGCCCGAAAATCGGGGGTCGTCTTATACGCCGGGTATACTTCGGTATACTGTATGTAGCTTCGGCTACATACAGTATACCGCGCTGAGCCAATCACGGCAGGCTTTGCATTCAGTAAATACAGGCTTTGTATTAAAAAAATACAAACCTGCTGTGATTGGCTCAGCGCTGAGCTAATCACGGCAGGCTTTGTATTAA
>NW_017309396.1:58400-69587 GCF_000935625.1 Nanorana parkeri
GATCCTGGACAAGGTAAGAGACTGTAATCCCGAGTGTGGCTCGGGGTTAACACTTATGGTACTGAAAATTAACCCCGAGCCACACTCGGGAATACCGCCAAGGAGGTTAGTAAGTGCATTTAAACATAGTTTTGGGCTATACTCGTCTTATACGACGAGTATAGCCCAAAACCTATATTTTTACACAAAAAGTGGGGGGTCGTCTTATACGCCCAGCCGTCTTATACGCCGGCAAATACGGTAAGTGATTTCATCAGCATTTCAAACAAAGGACATAGGTAGCTGGGCACTGCCCTGAGGAGCATGTTTAAATGCAAAATATGTTTAAAAAAAAATACCATTTGGCAAGGAGCAGCTCTTTTAATAATGCTTAAAGGGCAACATTAAAAATGCACAATTCCTTCAAATAATGTTAATTGGAGGAATGCCTTAAACCTGTCAGTTTCAGTTTCCTGTTCGTAGCGTTTCTGTTGTCTTTCTATCAGCTTAAACCCGTCTGGCCATTCCCCTCTGGCCTCTGGCATCAACAAGGCATTTTTTTGGTCAAATTAAGTTTATTGGGTTTAACAGTCCATCAAATATCTAATAATGGCATGGCCATGGATATGAAACAACAGCCATAGAAAGGTCATACAAAGGCAAAGACCACATAAAGGACAAGACAAGAGGACAGAACAAATAGACGAAAGAAAGGGGAGAAGGGTAGCCGGGGAGGCCCAATTATGGACGAGAAAAATGAAGGAGTAGCAAAGATAACAACAGGCCAATGAATATTGACCTTCTCTATACAAATTGGGGGTCAAACACCTAACAGGAGCGATCAACTATTGGAGGTGACAAAAAATGATCGGAAAGCATCAAAGTCCTGAAAGAGGACCCAATAAGGCAGGGCTCAAAATTTCCACTCGCCCCCTCGAAATTTACAAGTGACAATTGCGTGGGAGCGAGTGGAAATGAAGCCATTTCAACTCCTGGAGGGATCCCAGATGGCTTACCTGCATGCTTCTGCTCACAGGCGTGCACCTTCCCATATTAAAGATGGCCGCATGACGGCAGCCATCTTTACTAAGGTTCGTTGTTCGAATGATAAAAACACAAATCGTACAAACAGCGCTCTTGTAATGATATTGAGGGGGTAAAAAATTTGACCCTAACTAGTATGCAGCCCTGAAACCCAGGAGGAGTGCCTGTGGATATGCAAACCAGAAACAGAAAACCAAATGTTCGAATGATAAAACACCCACGCCCAGTGGTCTCGCCATCCTGAATTCTCTGCAATGGTTTCCATGGCAGCTCTCATAACCACTTTCGTTTTTAGGTCACACACCACGGACACCGGAGCTACTCCCGTAGCCAATCATAGCTTTCCCTTTCACTCCAGTCGCCAATCAGAAAATTCTTTTTTCCTGCACCAATCACTCACAACCCTGACTGAGCCATCTTATAAGAAGCGGGAGGTGATTGGCTGTTTGATCATGTGCTGTCTGTGATCAATGAGGTTGGTGAGAAGTGGAGGCGGTAGAGCGCCAGGTGGCTGTGGTGGGACGTAGTGGGACGTAGCAGGTGTGTGGGACTGGTTCTGTCCTTGTCATTAAGCTGTTATTAGAGCTAAACCTAAGTATGGTAACCATTTCCGGAACTGTACAGGACCATACAGGGTTCCTTTCCACTTATTAACCCCTTGAAGCCGCAGGGTGTTACACCCCCTTCCTGTCCCGGTGTTCTATCATTCCAGAGCAGGGCAACTGGTGGCGAGTAACTTTGAAGGCCTGGCTAGTAGCGCAGGACCTGAAATCTTGACCATGTCTGTATGCCTAAATACATTGAGTTGCAGTCATGTGATTGTTTTTTTTAGATATTAACAAGCAATTAAACAGGTGTACCTAAGAAAGTGGCCAGTGAGTAGGTGGTTTCATCCTATTTGTCCTGAAGACCAATATCACCAAGACCAAAGTGAAATCCAAAATTTCCAGAAGAAGAGGTAGGGTCAAATCTTCCAAAGGGTACATCTGTTACAGAGGTTATTATTATTATTACATAGTATTTATATATCGCCAACAGTTTGCGCAGCGCTTTACAATGTAAGGAAGACATTACAATTACAATACAATTCAAGACAGGATGGTAAGGAGGGCCCTGCCCCTGAGGGCTTACAATCTGAAAGAGGAGGGGGAAATGATACATGAGGAGGTAGCTGTGTGGGGATGAATTGTTTGAGAATGTGAGAAGGTGACTGTCTAAGAAGGAAATCCCCTCCCCACTTCCTGTTACATGTTCAGGGTGGAAAATAAGAAAAGTATGCTCTCTGGGACAGCAAAACACCTAATTATCATGGATTAAACCCATCCCCACTTCTCCCAGAATGTAAAAACAAGATTTGCTTATACAGTACATACCCTTTACTCCTTGCTAACCTTCTGTGCTACAAGCCCATCTTTGCCCTTCATTTTTGCCCTTCACCTAAACCCTTAGCCCTGCTTTAGTCCTAACTTCATTTCTAATAAAATGTTACTTGCTGTGCATACATTATAGACTGCTAACGCAAATGTAATTTGTGAATTCTTTGTGAAAGAATCAAATGGGTCATGTGGTTTTTCATCAAATTCCACATAATAATCCAAGTTATGATATGTTTATTGCATTCTTCATCAAACAAAGTTAATTTATTCAAAATATTTCAGCCATACTCATAATTATGAGCAGATTGATTAACCTCCCTGGCAGTCTGATTATCTCAGTTTTATTTTTATTTTTTACTTTTTAATCTCCCGCCGGTTCCCCCCACCCTGCGACGCGGGCGCTCGAAAGGGACGGAACCCGGAAGTCGAATGCCGGCTGGAGCACACAGCGGGGCTCGTGGACAGGGTAAGTTAGGCACAGTGTAATCCTGAGTGTGGCTCGGGATTATCGCTTATGGTACTGAAAATTAACCCCGAGCCACACTCGGGAATATCGCCAGGGAGGTTAATGTATATATGGTTAGTGCATTTGAAACACTGTGCATATCTTGCACAATAATATGTGGCGGATTCTTCAGTTTTAATTCCAGTGAGTTTGAAAAACACTTCCCCTTTATTTGTGTCTCTGGACAGAGTCAGTCGTCCCTGAACAGAACAAGGCATAAGCTGTACCAGCATCATAACATATTCTTCCCAACCACTCCATGTGTTTCCTTTCAGATTGTCGGACCCAGCCCACACAGTACATGTTAGTGCTGTCAGTGAGGGAGGCTCCGGACACTTTACAGGTCAGCTCCAGAGTCTCTGTTGGTTTCACAGTCCCAGGACCAGACTCCACCATTGTGATTTGTGATGTGACATCTGAAAAATACAGGAAATGTTTGTTATCTATTGGATATCAGTAAATATTCTTACATATAGATGAACAGATCAGCTTACGTTGTACACAGTGCAACAGACACAGTAACCCCAGAACATGAATCATGCCTGCACTCAAAAGCTCAGCTCAGAATAATGTTATGTGATTCTGATCAATGAACACTTCCTGGGGACACATCTCTATTTACACATGAACTCATTTGAATATATTTACATATTTGATGAATAATTAAGTGGAATAAACCAAATGCCATCTCAGTTCCTCTATCGGTAATTTTGCTGTGCATACATATACTGCTTTATTATGTGAACTGGTTTTATATATATTTTAAACGTTTTATTACTTTGAGAAAAATATATACCGATGTTTTCATTTTAGACATAAAAAATATAACAATATTTAATTTTCATTATTAACTGGAACTGGAACGCCCACTATTTAAGAGTAATCGAGCGCAGAAGTCTCTCTAGAAAATAAATCTGCAGATTTTCATTGTAAGGAGTTAATTTGTGTAATAATTATAGTATAAAATATATTTGTATTTATAATTTTTATTTTGTTAAATTATTTTTATTTCTTTAGACTTTTTTTATACTTTGTGTTCTTTTTCACTATGATTGCTTGATAATTTAATTATTGTTTTGAATTTTTGGTTATTATTAGGCTGCATAAAACAGGAGCAGCCAACAATAACCTTAGTGACTGATCCTGCAGCATGTCAGGATCAAATTTCACTAAAGACTTCTGATCGTTAGAACAATCAGAAGTCTGATACAATGTTTCAACATTAAAACATTTTGTTACATGTTTCTATGCTTCATATAAATATGTAGCAATAAGCCAGAGCTGTCAAAACAGATCCCGATCTGTGAAGATCTGTTAAAACTGTGATAGCAGAACCTTTCAAAGGGCTCTGTTATCACTTTCAGATACTCGATTGCTAACAGCGATCAGGTAACTGTAAAAGTTTAATTATTTCCTTAATGAAAGAATTAAGCTTTTACAAAAGCTTAATTCTTTAATTAATATATGCCTCAATACTGAGGCATCCATTAATGAAGGGCAATTGCTTATCTCAGCTGTTACCGACTTTTGACAGCTCCAAATAGCTGATCACAGTGTCGTGATCAGTCATTTGGGGACTTCATGATGGGGATGTACAGTGTACGTCTCTGGTCATGAAGGGGTTAACCAGTTCAGAGACTGAGAGTCGCTGACAAAAGAGGTTACATGTAAGACCGGGACCAGCAAGTGAAAATGTTTATTGATACAAAAATAGTAGAAAAACACCATCAAAAAGCTTCAATTATTAAAATGACAACATTGTCTATAACTGTCTTTCATTCCTTCATTCAAACGGAGAACCCGAAAATTGGAGATCAGCTCGGGGTCGAGACACCTAAAAATGTGAGTAGAACCATTTAAGGGTTCAAATGAACACTCACTCGATTACATAGGAGGTGTTTCCCCCGTGCTGTGTCCATCACTATTTAAAGGAACTTATATTGCAGCGCTTGCCGCCTGTCGATTCCTCGGATCTGTGATGCATTGCGAATGTCTGTTACATAAATAACATGGACAATCTTACATGGACTCCGTCTGTTAACCCTCCAATTACCCAATGTTAATCGGAAACAAGAAAATAACTAGACCGAACCATTTGATCAGTTTATCTCCATTATTTGGATAACCGTGAGTAATTATCAAGGAACTTGGGGAAGTTACCTCTGAAATATATAGGATATGTGCAATTTTCTGGTAAAAAGAGGGCTTTTTTCCTCCTTTTTTGCTTGCCTCAGAGGATTGTTTTCTTCTTGTTTTTCCTTTTTCCGTGATGGAAACTATGCATTTAATTGCATCAAATTCACTTGAAGTCCCGTCTTCAGAATAGCTGCTCAGTGTATGTGTAGGATCCATCCATTTGAATGAAGGAATTAAAGACAGTTATAGACAATGTTGTCATTTTAATAATTGAAGCTTTTTGATGGTGTTTTTCTACTATTTTTGTATCAATAAACATTTTCAATTGTATACACTTGCTGGTCCTGGTCTTACATGTAACCTCTTTTGTCAGCGACTCTCAGTCTCTGAACTCCTTTTTCACATTGACTGTTTTGGTTACAAGACTGTGTAATCCCCAGCCACCAGAAGTATCCAGCTTTGTAGGTACAAGTACAAGAAAAGTACACACACCATTATAAATGTACAAAAAAAAAAACCCTACACCAGTGAGGAGGCATTTAAAATTATCTATATGACTAATCAGAGTGATAAAGAAACCTCAAAGTCAGATTCAGTATCAGAGTATGAACCTGTTGAAAGCAGCTGTTCAGTATCTACCTCTAATTCAGAAGATGAAGTTGTCCCATCTAAAAGAGCAAGGCCTGCTGTGCCAGTCATCGAACATCCAGCTGAAATGCAGCAAGCAAGCACCAGCATGGCGGTGCATCCCTATGTAGTGGCAAGCACCAGCATTTTAGTGACAATTCAACTTGCCCTACCAGAAGTGACCCCACATATGATAGGCTCCAAAAAATTAGGCCACTTATCATTTTTCTTAGCAAAATTTTAAGTAATATATACCCCCCAGCAAAATATCTGCATTGATGAGTCCTTCATACATTTTACAAGCAGGGTTGCTATAAAAGTGCTGTGTCAGTCATCGAACATCCAGCTGAAATGCAGCAGGCCAGCACCAGCACTGCAGTGCAGTGCATCCCCATGAAGTGGGGTAATCAAACATCAGCCACAAATAATTAGGCCCCAGAGAGCACGGACTATAGTGCCCGAGGCACTTTCAAATCCATTGTGGCTACCCTCTACTTCAGCAACACCTGTCACCTCCCCCCCACCCCATTTACTGCTCATCTAGGAGTTCAGGTGGAGACTGATAATTTTACACCTATCCAATTTTTTTTATTTGTTTTTTACTGAAGAACTTTTTAATTCATTTGTCGACCAAATAAATCTTTATTACCAACAATGTATTGCAAGCAATCCCAATTCCTCTTATGCCAGACCATTTGAGTAGAGGCCTCTCTGAATTAAAAACCTTTCTCAGCCTAAACACTGAACATGGGACTCATAAAAAAAATACGGGTCTACACACCCAATCTACCACTATCTATCTACCACTATCTATGCCCCTGTATTTTGCTACTATGTCTAGGACCAGATATAAAATATTGAGATTTCTATATTTCAGTGACAATTCAACTTGCCCTCCCAGAAGTGACCCCACATATGACAGGCTCCAAAAAATTAGGCCACTTATCAAATTTTTCCACAAAATTTAAGAAATATATACCCCCCCAGCAAATATCTACATCTGTCCCTCATACATTTTACAGGCAGGTTTGCTATAAAACAGTATCTCCCCAGTAAATGTGCCAGGTATGGGGTGAAATTTTGCAAACTTTGTGCAAAGAAGAACTGGCTACACATACAATTTTCCATGAGTATGAAGGGAAGGATAGCCATCTGGAGTCCCCTGGATGCCCATCTTACATTGGAAGCAGTGGAGGAATTGTGTAGGACCTACTGTCACCCTTATTCCACCAGGGATACCATCTCTGTGTGGACAACTTTTATACAAGTGTGCCCCTGTTCAAGCACCTCTTCCTTCAACAAACCCCAGCCTGTGGTACAATGTGACCAAATCGCAATGGCTTTTCACAAAATCTAGTCTGCAAGAAGCTGAAAATGGGAGAGTCAGGTAGTTTGAGGAATGAGGAACTTTTAGCCCTCAAATGGAAGGACAAATAGGATGTTTATGTCCTTTCATCTATCCACCCAGATACCTCACTGGAAGTTCAGGGACATTCTTGTGTGTTCCCAAAACCTGTCTGTGTCCATGAATATAATCTGCATATGGGTGGTGTAGATTATAATGACCAGATGATGCAGTCCTACTTAGCAAACAGAAGATCACAGCACTGGTACAAAAAATTTTCAATCTATCTTTTCCAATTGGCGATGTACAACCCATACACAATTTATAAGTCTGCAGGAAGAGCTGTCTCCTAACTAAAATATCAAGAGGAAATTATTACAGCCCTGATTTACCAGGAAAGCCCTGATCCTGAAAGGCTTCAGTCTGATGCCGTCTGCCATTACTGTCTGCTGCCTGGACTGATCCTTTGCCTAGATACTGACCACGTCTCTGTCTGCCACCTTCACTGACCTTGTCTTGCATACTGACCATGTCCCTGACTGCTGCCTGAACTGACCCAGGGCTGTTTATAGACCATGTTAATACCTGCTGCATAGACTGATCCCTTGCCTGTATATTGACCACATCTCTGCTTGCCACCTTAACTGACCTTGGCCAACATACTGACCATGTCCATTCCTGCCACCTGAACTGACCGTTTATTGATCTTGTTTCTGCCTGCCGCCTGAACTGACCGTGGCCAACATACTGACAATCTCTCTGTCTGCCGCTTGTAGTGTCCCATCTGCATGTCCCACTGACAATGTTCCAGCCGAAACACCAGTCCCAGCCATCCTCTGCAGACAACTGGAACCACAGGTACTGTTTTGTTTACCCTTTGTTCAGCTTCCTGTAGGAAATTAATGCATAATTAATGCCCCTTAAAAGCCTCAAGGTGGTCCTTGGATTTTGGGCCCCTATTTGGCTAGGCCACAAAAAAGTTTCACATGTGGTATCCCCATACTCAGGAGGAGTAGCAGAATGTGTTTTTGGGTGCAATTCTAAGGATGCCTATGCTGTGTATTAAATATATCTTCTGAATTGACAACATTATGTAGAACAAAAAAAAAATGTTTTCTTCATTTTCTAATGTGGCAAAAAAATGAAATTATCAGAAAACTCACCATGCCTCCAATGAAATACCATGGGGTGTCTGATTTCCGAAGCAGGGTCATTTTGTGGGCATTTCTACTGCCCTTGCCCAAATGTGCAATAGGTATTCAGGCAATTTTGGGCCCCTCTCTGCGGCTAGGCTGCTAAAAAGTCTTGCATACATGTGGTATCCCCATACTCAGGAGGAGTAGCAGAATGGGTTTTTGGGTGTAATTCTAAGGATGCCTATGCTGTGTGTTAGATATGCAGTATCTTATTAACTGACAACTTTGTGTAGAAAAAAACAAACATTTTTTCTTTCTTAACCACTTGCTAACCGGGGTGTTTACACCCCCTTCCTGTCCAGGCCATATTTCAGTGTTCAGAGCTGCCGTACTTCAACTGACGTTTATTCCGTCTTGCAACGCTGTACTGAAACAAATTTTATACCATTTTTTGGGGACACAAAGCTTTCTTTTGGTGGTATTTAATCACCACTGGGGTTTTAATTTTTTTACTATATAACAAAAAAGTCACGAGTATTTTTAAAAAGACGGTTTTCCCTTTATTATTTTAGGAAACATTTATTTTTACCCAAATCGCAAAAAAATATCATAGCCAAAATTGACCATAGCCGACGCTTTAAAAGATTTTAGCGCTCATCTGTTTAGTGTTATCAGTGATTGATGGCCCTAGAATTATTGCTCTCACTGCGACGTTCGCGGCGATATGTAACATGTGCGGAGTAATGTGTGCAATCGTCGTTTTTGTGCGTAGGCACACCTAACAAATTTTTGCGCATCTACGTGGGGGACTTTAAAAAACTTTTGTGGGTTTTTTTTATTTGTGTGTGTAAATTTTATTTATTTTGTGAGCAATTTTTTTTAAACTTTTTTTTTTTTTACACTTAGCATCCTATGTGATAACAATAAAGTTAAGAAGTACCCTATGTAATAACAAATTACAGTGACAGGTCCCCTTTATGGAGACATCAGGGGTCTCTAATAGAAGCTGATGAAGCACAGATATGCTTCATCAGCTTCTCTCCGGTTTCTATACCGGAGAGTGAGAGGAGAATGCGGAAGTGATGTAACATACATCACTTCCTGCATTCAGAACGCCCCCTGGCACGCACGAGCGGACGTGGGCACAAAGGACGTCTAAAGACGCACACCCGCATCCAGGAGACTCCCGTCCGGCTGTCTTTCAGCGTACGGCTGATGGGAGGTGGTTAATTTTCTAAAACGTGTGGAGAAAAAAATTGAATCTTCAAAAGACTCATTATGCCTTTTTTTATCAAATATCTTTGGGTGTCTGCTTTCCAAAATGTAGTCATTTTGTGGGCGTTTATTTTCTGCTGGCACTTCAGGGCCTCCACAAACGTGATAGGTAGTCAGAAAAACAGAAGCGCAATTTATGCCTAATTGGTGCTCCTTGGAGTGTGGGCCCCTCTGTGTGGCTTGGCAGCAAAAAAAGGTCATACATATGTGATATCCCCATACTCAGAAAAAGGAGCAGAGTGTTTTGGGGGGGTATAATTCTGTGTGCACATGCTGTGTGTTAGATATATCTTATTAACTGACAACTTTGTGTATAAAAAAATAATAATAATTTTTTAATTAATTTTCTGAAGCCAAAAAATGAAATCTTGAAAACACTCCACATGCATCTTATCAAATACCTTGGGGTATCTTTTTTCCAAAATGGGGTAATTTTCCAGGTGTTTCTACTGTCCTGGCATTTTAGAGCCTCAAGAAATGCGATAAGCAGTCAGGACAGCAGGGTTGATACAAACACAAAATAGCCTGCAGCAGCAGCATAAGACAGTCCTTTATATGGCTTTCCTCATGAGCCCTCACTCTGCTCTCCCAGCAGTGTGTCCCAGCGGTCCTAGGGTCACCGCCCTTCCTGACCTCTCCCAGCCTTCCCTGACTGTTCCACACGCACCTGAGTCTGCTGTGGCTTTGTGCTTCCTGCACCCACACAACTCCAACACTCCTCTGAACACTGGGCTGGCTTCCTGATAAGGCTGCTCTCAGCCACCTGATTAGCCCAGGCTGGTCAATGGCAACACCTGGCCCCAGGCCTGGAGATCTCATCCCACCCAGAGCTCTACGAAATCTCCAGAGCTCCAGATCCCAGCTACAAATAGGAAAACCTGGACGGACCTGACAAGCCAGGTTCTTCCTTATAACGTGTTTCACATTCTGGACCCTCTCAGCCCCTCTGGCTGAGAGTCCTGGGTGCCAAAGTCGCCATCCTACACCGTGGCATTGGCTTACACTGCCACAATTGTGTGTATATATACATACACATACACACACACACACACACACAGGTGAAACTCGAATAATTAGAATATCAGGCAAAAGTTCATTTATTTCACCTTAAAATACAAAGGAACAGATTGTTTCCGCAGTGGGCTGTGCAAGGACCCAGTGGGGAGAAAAAAGGGGGCTTTTTAGAAACCAGTCCAGACCTCGTATATAAAAGTCTTAGAAAAACATTTATTCACTAAATTGTTGTATACATAATTTAGAACCAAAAAATAAAGTACAAAATCATGTCATCAATAAAAATATATATCATTAATAAAAATACATATTGAATATGCAGGTTCACCGTTAGGTGACAATACCGTGCGGTTACGAGATATGCGATAACTTATTTTCAGATGATGTAAACGCTCCTATAGGTCCCTACATGTTTCGCCCCCAAGAAGGGGCTTCTTCAGGGGAAAGAAGGCAGATCTCCGGGAGAACTGTATTCCTATGATTTAAATGGTAAACCCGTATACAGGGATACTAGAGACGTGGAACTGCACCCAACTCACATATAAGATCACTTGTTTACATTGGTGTAAAACAGTAAAATCATACACACAGTATAAACGTAAAAAATATATAAAATCAAAGTTGGATACATACTGGATGCTTACATGTATGTCCTCGCCAGATGTATAATCAAAGCAATGAAAACTAGATGACATGAAGCAACTGCAATGAAATCATATAGGAAGTTGATTCTATCGAAGGTAAACCGCC
>NW_017309397.1:0-369 GCF_000935625.1 Nanorana parkeri
TCAATGCCAGTTCCAGGTAAGCAGACTTTGACCACAAATATTCTATACGTATGTATATATAAAATATGTAACATTCACCAATACCTTATCTGTAGGTGAGGGAATGACACACAGAGTACAGGAAGAGTTCACACAGCAGAGAATACTCCCATAGCACTCACACACACGGCGTACTCACAGTGGATGGGCGGTGCAGAGGCACAGGAGGCTCAGGAGGCTCAGGAGGGAGCACAGGAGGGAGCACAGGCTGACGGGGACCCTCATAGTGACAGCGGCTGCGACTGCTTATGTGTCACTCTGTCACTGAGGGATTTATACTGATGGACACACATTGCACAATGTCTTCCTGGCAGCACCTGTGACTCAATC
>NW_017309397.1:435-705 GCF_000935625.1 Nanorana parkeri
CCCCCCCCCCCCCCCTCTTCCCGCCAGACACACACACTGACATATTTACATTTTATCCGGGATCACTCCAAATAAAGGGAACCTGTCATAGAGGAAATATGGAGACTGACCACCTTCTGAAAATGGTCTCTGCACCTCAGGAGCTTACACTCTAATGTCCCCTCCCCCCACAGTCACATCAGTCTCTGTACAGAGGAGCTTACACTCTAATGTCCCCCCACCACAGTCACATCAGTCTCTGTACAGAGGAGCTTACACTCTAATGCCCCC
>NW_017309397.1:938-20345 GCF_000935625.1 Nanorana parkeri
TCAGGAACACAATGATCCTGTTTCATCAACTTTAATCTCTTGAATAACTTCGGAGATTAAAAGATTTCCACATTACCGTCTGTCAGCCGGGTGCTGCCACTCTCTGATTTTCAGGTTTACTCCCACCACCATTGCTCCCGCACCCTTTCCTACCCACCGTCCATCGCCAGTATCACCTGAATAGCGCCATTGCTCCCGCACCCTTTCCTACCCACCGTCCATCACCAGTATCACCTGAATAGCGCCATTGCTCCCGCACCCTTTCCTACCCACCGTCCATCACCAGTATCACCTGAATAGCGCCATTGCTCCCGGCACCATATAGAGAATAGTTACAAGCATTTCTGCCACTTTCATTTTATATCCCCATTATCTATTAATAGATAGACGTAGATACATGTAGAGTATGTGGCCAAAAGTATGTGGAGCAGTGATGTCACAAGGAGTGCGGCCCGCACCGGGTGACACCACCAGAGGGGGTGACACTAAATGGCTGATAGTCATCTTGATGCCACTTGGTCATGGACCGTGAGCCTGACAGCGGCACAGGAGAGATAGAGGTGTGATAGGAATGAGGTTTAGCTCAAATGACCTCAGGCTGCTCCTAAATATGTTTAGGCATCCTCAGATTCCAATCTGGGCCTGTGACCTTTATAGCCCTTATCACCTAAGTGAGATACCAGGACTACCCCCATAACCTTTTTATGGCTGCCCCTAATGAAAGTCAACCAAGCATAAATGATCTAGGTAAACACACGAGGGTCTGGCAATGATAAATTCCCACCCCCCGTCCATCACCAGTATCAAATGAATTCCACATTTCCGCCCGCACCCTTTCCCACCCACCGTCCATCACCAGTATCACCTGAATAGCGCCATTGCTCCCGCACCCTTTCCAACCCACCGTCCATCACCAGTATCACCTGAATAGCGCCATTGCTCCCGCACCCTTTCCTACCCACCGTCCATCACCAGTATCACCTGAATAGCGCCATTGCTCCCGCACCCTTTCCTACCCACCGTCCATCACCAGTATCACCTGAATAGCGCCATTGCTCCCGGCACCATATAGAGAATAGTTACAAGCATTTCTGCCACTTTCATTTTATATCCCCATTATCTATTAATAGATAGACGTAGATACATGTAGAGTATGTGGCCAAAAGTATGTGGAGCAGTGATGTCACAAGGAGTGCGGCCCGCACCGGGTGACACCACCAGAGGGGGTGACACTAAATGGCTGATAGTCATCTTGATGCCACTTGGTCATGGACCGTGAGCCTGACAGCGGCACAGGAGAGATAGAGGTGTGATAGGAATGAGGTTTAGCTCAAATGACCTCAGGCTGCTCCTAAATATGTTTAGGCATCCTCAGATTCCAATCTGGGCCTGTGACCTTTATAGCCCTTATCACCTAAGTGAGATACCAGGACTACCCCCATAACCTTTTTATGGCTGCCCCTAATGAAAGTCAACCAAGCATAAATGATCTAGGTAAACACACGAGGGTCTGGCAATGATAATGATCCAGATGAACTCAGATTCACCCTGAACAGGGCCGCTGCTAGGATTTTTGCCAACACAGGCAAAGTTACATTTTTGCGCCCCCCCACCCCGCAACCAACCCCCTCCCCCCCCCCTGCAACCAACCCCCGACCCCCTGTCGCGCTGGGCCTGCTCCCTATCAGTATGTTTTTTTTTCACTTATCTGCCGTTCACTTAACTTACCTTCGGTGCGTGAGAGCAGCGGCGAGTCAGCGATGGTCCAACATAGCGCAAGCATCGGGGCATTTTGACAATAACTTGTCAAAATGCCCTGTTTTTTCCGCCCTCACCCTGCAGCGCCCTCAGGCGGCCACCTGACTTGCCTTGAGGTAGCGCCGGGCCTGACCCTGAACCATAAACTAAAGTTGCCACCGAATTCAAAACTCATAACTCTGAATCAAAGAGTGATATTGTAAAATGAATTGCATGAATAGCTGCGTCTCGTCAAGAGAAATTCACGCATTTCTCCACGTCATGGGTGGGTTACGATGGCCACATTTATCCTCCTGGGCCGGCCACAATTGACACGTCAAGTTTAGTTTTGATGTGAAGCTAATTTCATGACGCACAATAATTTAGGGGCTATGGGACAGTAATAGGTAAGAATATTAAACTATGCTGATAGTTATGAAATTGACAGTGTAGGAGGGGCAGAGGAGGACATCGTAAAAGCTTAGCCCTCCTGCTCCCCTTCCCCAGCCCTGCCTTATGGGCAAGCTCCATGACGCCCCCTAGAGGGTTGACAAAAATATGCTGCAGAGGCAGCTGAGGAGGGCTCTCGTTTAACATCAACAGGAGGCTCTCGGATCATCAAGAACCTCATATCAGAAGGAGAAGCTCATATAATATCCAGGAAGAGTTCCACATTTAGCATCAGGAAATAATCTTTGCAAGCCTTACTTGGAGAAGGCCCTTCAGATCCATCTTTTGTGCATTGAATTGGATTCTGTCAGGACTCCTAATTCCAGGACTGTTGAGTATTCTCCTTTTATTCCCTTATATTTTACTGTTGTATATATTTTGTCTCTCTTTTTATTAATATCTTTTTCTGTATATTTTCTGCACCGTTTCTTTTATTAAAGGACGATCCTAAAAATCGTTAAGCTCATCTCTACGCTCTAAATACAAACTTAAAGTCACCTTGCCTCTGTGAAGAGCGCTACTGTATAGTGACTCCTGTCATATTCCTGTCTGAGAGGACAGCGCTATCATAGGCACGAGTGTTTTGAAGTGTCACAGCACTTGCTGGGATTGGTGCGGACTTCCGTTAAAGTACGTGGTGGCAGCGAACGTTTGGTGGGTAAAGGGTCAACTGCGGAGTTACCCAACCCTGGTGACGATCGCTCTCAGTCTGCTGGCCTGAGATTGTTGTCCTGCGAGCTGAAAATTCTCTGTGCAGGGTGAGGCTGAGAGAGGTATCACCACATCCTTGTGACGGCTCGGTCGGCTCGAATCTGCGTATAGTCACGTGTGATTGATGTACGGTGGGTTTCGAGCGTGGGCTCACAGGGGGAACCCAGCAGCATACCTGATCCTGCCGGGTCAATATCCTCTCCTCTCCTTGCCGGCGTCCATAACTAAGATGACCACTGGCAGTGATGTACATCACCACACATACATATTGATGCCACACCATGGATGCCAAAACACATGTGCGGTGGCCGTACCGGGTGACACCTATCCTGGTGCAGCCCCTGATGTGAAACCATCCAGATGATGGAGTTCAGGTGTTACCAGTGAAGGATTCCGGTAATGCTGCAACATACAAAGACATTGTAGACAATTCAGCTCTTCCAACCTTGTGGTCACAGTTTGGTGAAGACCCGTTTCTGTTCGCCCATGACTGTCCCCTGTGTTCAAAGTCAACTCCATGAAGACACGGTGTGACCAGTTTGGTGTGGAGGAATTCGAGTGTCCTGCACAGAGCTCTGACCTCAACTCTACTGAATATCTTTGGGATGAATTGGAACGCTGATTGTGAGCCCAGGTTTTCTCATCCAACACCATTACCTGACCTCACAAATGCTCTTTTGGCTAAATGAGCACAAATTGTCACAGACACACTCCAAAATGGTGTGGAAAGCCTTTCCAGAAGAGTGGAGCCAGTAACATGAAGACACGGTGTGACCAGTTTGGTGTGGAGGAACTCGAGTGTCCTGAACAGAGCCCTGAATACCTTTGGGATATGTTGTGAGCCAGGTCTTCTCATCCAACATCAGTAACCTGACCTCACAAATAGCCAAAAATTCCTACAGACACCCTAAAAAAATCTTGAGGAAAGCCTTCCCAGAAGAGTGGAGGCTGTTAGAGCCCCAAAGGGGGGACAACTTCATATTAATGCTCATGGTTTTGGAATGGAATGTCCAATAGGCTCATAGATGTGACGGTCAGGTGTCCAGAAACGTACAGGGCATACTTACCAACATTATGATCCCAGATCCCAAGACACTGTCCCACAGCCCCCACTTTCTGGTTGGGGCATGCACTCATCATGCCCATTTTATGGGTTGGTCCCGCCCAGACTCTGCCTCTAAATATGCGGTGTCCATCCATCATATCCACTTTTTGGGTCTGTCCACGTCTAAAAAAAAATAAAATCTCTACAAATACAGAGACCTCCCACTCGTGGCAATTATCCCCACAATGAATGTCTATTTGAGTTACATTGCATGTGCAGTAAGTAAAATACGTTTGATGCGGTGATCCCCGGGAAATGTCCGGGAACGCTCAATAGGTGGCACTGACGATCGAAATGAAGGACTGTCCCAGCAATTTCGGGAGGGTTGGCATGTATGACAACCTGCCAGTCTTTGCACATTAGGTCATGTGAAGTCAGCCCGGCACACGCACTGCATTTTGGGGTGAGAGAAGCTCCCCAGGCAGAAATATTGAAGAAGGAGATCCGATGGACCTGTTGGGTAAAGTTGGTGAAGCTTCTTATGTGTTACCAGGCCTGAGCTGTGCTATCAGGAGGGGGGGGGGGGGGGGCAGTTCTAGGACTCCCAGCACACTCATTGTGGCGCAGTCTGTAGTAGTTGCAATGAGCTGCACTTGTTTACCATTCAACCAAATGGCTCTCCAGAGCATCGCACATCTATACGGATACATTGCGGACGTGTCACCATATACAGCAACTCTATCATTTTTTGCAAATACTCTACATGTTGTCATAGTGAGTTCCATCCTCGAGCTCCGGTCAGTGACTTAGCCTAGGCTGAGATGATGTCATAGGTCTGCTGCTGGCAGGAGGAAGCATTTCCTCAGTCTCCCCTCCCCCGGTGCTCAGTCTGCTGCAGGCAGGAGGAAGCATTTCCTCAGTCTCCCCTCCCCCGGTGCTCAGTCTGCTGCAGGCAGGAGGAAGCATTTCCTCAGTCTCCCCTCCCCCGGTGCTCAGTCTGCTGCAGGCAGGAGGAAGCATTTCCTCAGTCTCCCCTCCCCCGGTGCTCAGTCTGCTGCAGGCAGGAGGAAGCATTTCCTCAGTCTCCCCTCCCCCAGTGATCAGTCTGCTACAGGTAGGAGGAAGCATTTCCTCAGTCTCGTCTCCCCCAGTGATCAGTCTTCTGCAGGCAGCAAGAAGCATTTCCTCAGTCTCCCCTCCCCCGGTGATCAGTCTGCTACAGGCAGGAGGAAGCATTTCCTCAGTCTCCTCCAGTGATCAGACTGCAACATTGTAATTTACTCAGGATGCTGTGATTAAAATGAAATATATATCTGATGACAGGTGCACTTATTTATTGAGAGCAAGTTGACGTTCAGACTGATGTTAACCCATTACCTGCCCCGTCAGGATTGCCTAACTGGACGGGGGGAGAGGTCTTCGATATCAATGGAATATGGATTCATCAATGATCGGCGAAGTCCACAGAGCTGATCTGCTGCTGATTTTCCCTCACATTCCTGACGCCGGGAGGAGAGCGGTGTGCGGGTTCAGCCGGCAGATATTTTGTCATTGTGTCCACACGGACTCTCCTCTCGCTGGCTCGCTCGGCCGGGCTCTGTGTACACAGCGTGTTTTATTGACTCAAATGTGACGGGAAATGGAGCCCAACGTGACAGGAGAGCGGGCAGATGAGGAAACGAAGGTGAAACACCAAAAATATCAACTCCTCCCGGAAAAAGTGTCAGGGTGCCGATCACTGTGTCCAAAGACCAAATAGTTTCATTAAAGCCGAACTCCGGGACCAGCGGATATCGTCCTCGTACAAGAGCCACGAGGCTCCATGGAGAAATTGGAATGCTCAAAACCGGCTCCACATAACCGAGAGAATGTCTCATCTTGTAGAGCAGGGGAAAAAAACTCCAGGTCACCTATTATCGGATACAAAGGAGATGGCGAGACGGACAATTGTCTACTTTCAAAGACAGTTCTGGCCACCCGCCAGGTAGGTTCCACCGTTGGGTGGGATTAAAGTCCATAGGTACGGAATGTTCACACCAGGGTAGGGTCGAAAGAGGACCCGGGGCTTTACGGTCTCATGGCGGCACCATTCTAGTATTCTAGATAAGTGAGAAGCCATATAATAATTTTTAAAAAAAGTGTACATCTGGGTAGACTTGTGCGCCGTCAAAAAATTTGTTCAGTTTCGTAATATCCGTTATTTCGTATTTCGTAATTCATATCCGAAACTCAATCCGGATTCGTACGAAATACGTATTTTCGTTAGTTTCGGCACATTTTCGTAACTTTACGAACATTCGTTATGATGAAGTTAAAAAGCAAAAATGCCTTTGTTAATATTGGAGTCGATGTGGTAGTTGTTTTTTTATCCGAAATACGAATTCCGTTAACGGATTCCGTATCCGAATTTCGTATTTCGGACTTAAAAAAAAAATACCATCAACTCCAATATAAATGTACTTTTGCTTTTTAACTTCAATGTAACGAATGTTCGTAACGGAACGAAAATACGTCAACGGAATTTCGTATTTCCTGCCTGTGTATTGTAATGCAACTCTCAGCAGCAGCGGATTCGTATTTCGGATAAAAAAAAAATAGTCATGTTGTTCAACCTCATTTACAGGGGTAATATTAGTTCCTGTTTCAAAGAAATTCGGATTCGAAATTCGTTAACGGAATTTCGTATTTCGGATATAAATTCGGAAACTGCCGAATTTCAGGAAAATTCGTACGAATTTCGTAACGAAACGAATCGCACATGTCTACATCTGGGAGGGAAAGGCCACTCGAGGCTTTAGGCCTCCATAAATCTAATGTTTGAGCCTTGGAGCCCTATCGGACCAGATAAATCAGGTTATAATGGCCTGCACAGAGACAAAAAATGAGCGTGGAATAAAGATGGGAGAGCCTGGAATGAGTATAAGAAACGAGGTCAAGTATTTTAAGAACGTCGCACCTCCCTTTCCAAGAGAAGGGCAGACGCGACCAGTTCTGCAGGTCAGACAACCTTTTAAAGTAGCGGAGGAGAAATGAGAGATAAAAGTATCGGCTGAGTTGCAGGGAAGATGAATAGCAAGGAACTTGATAGATGTGGAGGACTATTAAAAAGGAAAATGCTGTTGGATCCTGGCAAGCATAACGGGAGGGATGGTAAGGTTCAGGGCTTCCGATTTGTGACCGTTGACGTGAAAATTTGACAATTCGCCGTACACATCAGGTTCAGGATTGAACCTGAAAGAATAGCAAATCATCCGCATATGCAGCAACTTTATACTGCTGCCTGCCTACGGCAATCTCTTGGATATCCGGATTGGCTCAAATGGTGCGAAGCAGAGGCTCAAGCGCCAAAATAAAAATGAGAGGAGAAAGGGTGCAGCCCTGCCGTGTGCCATTCGAAATCGAAAAGGGGGGCAGACAAAATGCCATCAAGACGGACCGTAGCCAAGGGAGTGGAATACAAGGCAAGAATCCAGGAAAGCATGTGTGGGCCAAGGCCAATATGCTCCAAGGTAAGTCGTATGAAGGACCAGTTGACCCTATCGAAGGCCTTCTACGCATCAGTGGATTAAATGAAGCTAGGCGAGGTCCAGTGGCGGAGTGCATTTTGGTGTCACCCCCTCTGACAAGTCGGGCACTCCGTCATGGAACGAGAGCCCAACAGCTGCAGGAGAGGGAGGAGGGGACCCGGCGGCATACCTTAGCCTGCCGGGTGAACATCGCCTTCTCTCTCTGCCAGCGTCCATCACCAAGATGGCCACTGGCAAGTATCAAAAAGCGATGATGTCACCCGGTATCTGCTCCGGGTGACACGAGGCCTCGGGACGCCCCTGGTGAGGTTTTCGACAGGGCCAAGTGTATGAGATTGAGGGCTCGCTTGGTGTTGTCCTGAGCTTCACTGGCGGGGAGAAAACCCACCTGGTCGGGGTGAACCAAAGATGGAATATGGGGTAGAAGTCGCATGGACAACACCTTGGCAAATAATTTAGTATCAATGTTAAGGCCTCATTCACACTGTAATCGGCCCGCGCGTACAGCTCCGTGCTGAGTGCAGGGCCGTACCAAGCAGCTCCCGAGAGCACAGGTGCTGCGTGTGATTAGTACGCAGCCCTGTCCTTCTCTATGGGACTACGCGGCCGTACGCTCACCTCAAGTGCAGGTCCATAGGGGTGCGCGTTTTCCGTCTCGAACGCAGACAGGATCCATCCTGTCAGCGTACGAGTAAGCTCACCCGCACGGACGTGGAGGGTGGGTGAGCGTAGGGGGGCGTACGGCCGCGTAGTCCCATAGAGAAGGACGGGGGCTGTAGCCTCCAAGAACGGTACTCAAAATTGCTTGGACCGTAGTGCAGAGCTGAGTAGGCAGCGTGGCCTCCGGAATACCGCATATGCAGAGATTGTTCCGTCGGTTGTGGTCCTCAAGAACTTCGAGCTGCAGTTGTAACATAGCACGGTGGGCAGACGAAGACAGGCAGCTCTGTTCCAGGGTGTAGACACGATCAGCAAGCCCCGAGCAAGAAGCAGAAACAGCTTTAAGTTCTGTAGCTAAGTCCCGCACCTCCTGTCTGACCTCATGAAGGGGTTGAAGAGCCGATTGCACCCTAGACACCAAGGCGGCAACGTCTTCCTTCGTAGGCAAGTACTTCATCAGTGTCCGACACTCCGTCGCAACATCTGTTGATTAGAGTCCAAATCATAAATGTGTGGAGATGGGATACTGGACCAAGGGTCACTGTAGGAAGGAGACGGCGATCTGGACCATGCGATGTAGTCGGATGAGAAGGCCCCAGTGCCATACTGAAAAGCCCGTGGTCCTAAAATCCAGTCCTGGAAGGAAGGGGTCTGTGCTGCCCAGGTTGATATCAATGCTGGGGGATGTTCATGGCACATTAGAACTGAAGACCTGGCTTGGAGGAGCTACAGAAGGTCTTCAACATCGCAGAACACATCCAGGTGAAAGCGACCAACAACTACTAGCTGACCCAAATACAATGCAGCCAGATAAGATGTGTTCATTCCACAGACAGTGTCTTGTAAACAAAATACTTTATTGTGTAGTGTCTGGACATGATTTAAATATAATGACACAGTTAATATATTTTACATCCCGATACGTAAACAATGATGATCATTCCATAAACAAGCCATTTACAAAATGTGGGCTTAGTGAACCGGTCACATGTGCAGTACATCAGGTCAGGCGGGTCAGCGAGGTATAGGAGTGCGGTTCTTCACAAGGAGGAGCCCTCTGGCAGCGAGACTGAGAAGTGCATAGAGACCGGAACATGATCCGACAGTCCGGCCAGTTGTGTGATGAACTGGAACTTGTTCACAGCCTTGGAAAAAAAAAGAGGATAAAATACGCGTTACATTGTGGAATACGCAAGTTACAAAATCATTATGAAATGACCCATTTTCATAAGAAAACCATAACAACATGTACAGCTAACAAATGACACACAGGGGTCGGTCATGTCATGTTTCATCACTTGTGGACCTTAGGCATACAAACCACTGACCAGAGGGAAAAAAAATGTTTAATCAAAAAAGTAAAAGTAAAAGAGAGGAGGATAAAAAGAATAGGACAACCCGATACAATCTATATAGGATAGGACAACACTATACAATCTATATAGGATAGGACAACACTATACAATCTATATAGGATAGGACAACCTTATACAATCTATATAGGATAGGACAACACTATACAATCTATATATGATAGGACAACCCGATACAATCTATATAGGATAGGACAACCCGATACAATCTATATAGGATAGGACAACCTGATACAATCTATATAGGATAGGACAACCTTATACAATCTATATAGGATAGGACAACCCGATACAATCTATATAGGATAGGACAACCATATACAATCTATATAGGATAGGACAACCCGATACAATCTATATAGGATAGGACAACCCGATACAATCTATATAGGATAGGACAACCTGATACAATCTATATAGGATAGGACAACCTTATACAATCTATATAGGATAGGACAACCCGATACAATCTATATAGGATAGGACAACCATATACAATCTATATAGGATAGGACAACACTATACAATCTATACAAGATAGGACAACCCTATATAGGATAGGACAACCGTATACAAGCTCCATAGGATAGGACAACCCTATACAATCTCCATAGGATAGGACAACCCTATACAATCTATATAGGATAGGACAACCCGATACAATCTATACAGGATAGGACAACCCGATACAATCTATATAGGACATGACAACCCGATACAATCTATATAGGACATGACAACCCTATACAATCTATATAGGACATGACAACCCGATACAATCCATATAGGATAGGACAACCCGATACAATCCATATAGGATAGGACAACCCTTTACAATCTGCAAATTGCAACCCTATATAATCTCCATAGGAGAGGACAGATTTTTACAATCTCCGAATCATGGGGCAACGCTAAACAATCTCCATAGGATAGAACAACCCTATGGAATCACCATAACATAGGATAACCCTATACAATCCACATACTGTAGGACAGGGCAGCCCTACGTAATTTTCATAGGATACGCCTATACAATCTGCAATGAGCAACCCTATATAATCTTCATAGAAGAGGACAAACCGGGAACAATCTCTAGAAAACTTTATAGGATAGTGCAGCCCTACACAATCTCTAGAATAGCTCCATACATATAGACCTAGACATGCACACTTTTTATAAGATAGCACAGCTCTATACAATCTCAGGGCACGTCATACATGCGTCTTACCAGAGAAAGTAGAGAATCGGATTCCCTGTACAGGATATAGTCTATCCTCCGCCCCGTCCAGTGAGCACCAGTCCCATCGATGCCTTCAGGAAGAGGCGGTGCCACGTACAACTTCCGTTCCGCCTCTGAATCCAGAGTCCTGCAACAGAACACCGAGTGAGATAACAGGATAAGCATGACACCTGAAATATGCCATTGGCTTCCAATGAGTCCCATCTCACCTCTTTAGACTGGCCGGGGTGTTGACTGCCTCGTGGTAGAGAGAGTCCGCTCTGAGGAGGGTGCCTGAGACAAACAAGAGTCAGTGTTTATATGTTTGCCTCCAGAGGACACCAGGAGACCCAATGTAAACCTCTGAACGCCAAATCACCGCCACTCCAATGTGCCCTTCACCCACCTGGCAGCATAAAATCCCCCAAATTCAGCTGTTGTCAGTTTCTTCCATGTTTTCCAATTTAAAAATAACACCTCTCCTCACAAAATGGCCTAGAACCCTGGTTCTCAACTGGTGGGTCGTGACCCAAAAGTGGGTCGCGACCACGTGTTCAGTGGGTCGCCGCATGCCTTCCACTTTTCTTGGCGAGAGGCTTCTCAGCCTCCTTCTAGTGCAGCAATATCAGTTCTCGCACTGAGCAGCCATTCAGAATATGCTGCCCAGCACTGAGTGTCCGCTTGAGGTGGGGTGGGCTGGAGCTATGGCTGCCAGGGAGCTCCATCCATACATGCATTGCTTGCAGCTCCCTCGCATGTCCTGTAGCGGTGCCTGGACCGGAGTGACATCACATTCTGGCTCCCGGCACCGCTACAGGGTGCGCATGGGAACTGTACAAGCAATGCACATATGGATGGAGCTCCATTACAGCACAGCAGCCCGCACTGTCGTGTGTTCCATTGCAGTGCAACGTGGGTCGCGACTTAATGACAGACGACAAATGTGGGTCTTGAGGTTAGACAGGTTGAGAACCCCTGGTCTAGAAGAAGTTTAGATCCCCTTCTAAAATGAAGATATGCTGAATATAAAGAGAGACAGCTGGCAGATAACGGCCATCCTCAAATAGACTTTGCCTGCAGGCTGCCAGCAGCGTTTACTGTACCTGATCCAATCCCAAATACTGCCCATCCCCCCTTTATTCTGCAGGGGGTACATCAGATATGTTCCCACATTGTACTAGCTGGTAGAAGTTGAGCACATTCAACTAGACTTGTTCCTTAATATTGAAGACATTTCATAGCTTCTCCATGACACTTCTTCAGTTCAGGAACATACACTAACATTTATATCCACACAGGTAGCACAGACATCTCAATCCAATCACCATGACCTTGGATTAAAATGGCTGAAGTTATGAATGATCTGCTTTCTGATGCTAAAGGGGGATTTTACTGGGCTTCAGAGAGGCCATCTTCATCAAACTGGGACAACCATCCCTGAACAGGAACGAAGGCCTTTGACATCATCTGTCTTCCACATATAATGCCCCTTAAACATGTACAAGAAGCTACAAATCATCTTCAGCGTTGCAGAACAAGTCCAGTTGAATGTGACCAACTACTACTCAATGAGGACCTTCACAGACACATTGTGATACTTCATTGGCTGGAAGGGAAACATGTCCGCCGTCTCTGACCATCTCCTGTAATATAGCTACCTCCTCATGTATCACTGGCCCCTCCCTTTTAGAGTGTAAGTCCTCAGGGGCAGGGCCCTCCTTACCATCTTGTCTTGTGATTGTAATGTCTTCCTTATATTGTAAAGCGCTGCGCAAACTGTTGGCGCTCTATAAATCCTGTACAATAATAATAATAATAATAAGTCCAGTCTTCTGTAGCATTACATATACTGAACATTATATGCGGCCCTCTGGTGATGTCAGGGGCATCAGTTGTTGGCGCCTATATCTTTTAAGTTGGCAACCATTGACAATCCGTCCAACACCAGTACCTAAAATGCCTTACAAGAGGGTGCACAGCCAGCGGAGCTGCCATGATAAACTTGTAGAAAAAAAGGCCAGCACTCCGTAAAAGAGAAGCAAAAAACAAACCTTTAAGTTATTTAATCTTTTGGGTCACAGGAGTTTATCCTAATGTCAATTGTAATGTAAAGGGGTCAATAGTATCAAAACCCTGAGTGACACAGAATGCAGGGGTCAGGGGTAAGTAATCCACAGAGTGCAGGGGTCAGGGGTAAGTAATCCACAGAGTGCAGGGGTCAGGGGTAAGTAATCCACAGAGTGCAGGGGTCAGCAATCCACAGAGTGCAGGGGTCAGTAGTACCCAAGAGTGCAGATGACAGGAGAAAATGAGAGAGTACAGGGGTCAGGAGTAAGTAACAGAGCGCAGGGGTCAGCAATAAGTATCCCACAGAGTGCAGGTGTCAGTATTATGTATCATATAGTGCAGAAGAAAGGAGTAATACAGAGTTCAGGGGTCAATAGTATGTAAAGCAAAGTTCAGAGGTCAGGAGTATGTAAAACAGTGCAGATGTCAGGAGTAAAAAACACATAACTCTCCCACACAAGCAGAAATCCCCCCCCGCCCCTCAGCAACAATTGTGCACAGCAAAAATTCCCCCTTCCTTCTGTAAAAGTCACCTACCATACCTCAGATGCAGCAGAGTGAGGGAAGTCCTCCCAGGTCTCCCCTCGGCTGTGTCTTATGACCAGTCAGAGCCCAGGAGCAGCCTAGGACTCCCCACAGCTCTTGGACGCCGACTGCCACTCTGATCCGAGGTCTGAGAGGTGGCACAGCAAGGTCACAATCTACCCATCACATTGCCTTGATAGATAAGATGGGGTACCAACCACCTGAGTAGACCATCACTCACCAACTGTTCCCAATCTGTCCTGGCCGGCAGTGTCTCTACATGCATCCTTATACACAGAGAACAGCTGATGTTTTTGCTCCATGCAGTCATCTGAAACAGGAGACACACTGGCTGTAAACTCACACGAAATCCGAGTGGCAATATTTAGGTTCTAAAAACAGTAAGTTGCAAACGTAAATGGGAATTATGTATTTCGGAGGTGACTGATGCCGAGACGCCCAGACCAAATTTTAGAATAGTGTCAGGGGCGATCGTGAGCAGCCAAGCAAGATGGCCGCAGCCTGAGCTAGCTCCGCGCCACGAGCCACCCGAGAGCAATCATCTGCAATCATTAGCACTCTTTCCATCTCAGCCTTGCATCTGCCCTGCTCCTCTTCCCCTTGGCATCATTTTTCGGCACCATGGCTTATTCTAAAGGAGGGGAGAAGACCGGGAGAACTCCTATGATACCACTCAGACCTTGACTTGGGACACTGTCCGCCCTTTGTGATGCCCATGGGGAGGGGGCAGAGTGCCCAACACCCTAACCCAGATATACCTCGGCAAACTGCTGTGTGGTTTTTTTTTCTAGTGTGAGCCACTCCACCAAATCTCTTCTCTTTCACTTTTCTCTGACTCCACCTTGTATCTTTCTCTTTTCGATAACTCTTTGCCTAGCCTTACAATTCCTCTGGCCCTGTTGCCCTCCCCCCCCCTCCCCCCTTTATTTTCCTGCTACTTGCCGTGATATTACCATTGTCTCTGTACATATTCTGTGCAATGCATTGCCTATACTTGAGGGCCTCATTTATCTCTCTATGCATGTTACTTACGTTTACCATACGTATTGTTGGCCTCATTACTAAAGCTTAATAATATATATTTTATAAACTATATAGAGGATCCCATCTTACTTGGCTTTGGATGCTTGTATCACTATGGCTATGATAAATCCCTCAGCAACCCCTGATTGTATAATAATGCTTCACAACTCTCATTGAAGCTCAGTGAAATCTCACTTGTATGTCCTTGAGTAATGTCACTGTTCTTTGCCTTGGCTTGCATGCAATGTTTCTAACTTTGACAATTTTCATTCTTATTGGTGACAATCTTTTACGTCTTTGTTATTTCCTTCGAAAATAATGATAAAAATATAGAAACTAAATAATGTAATGTAATATACACAAACAGTAGAAAGGCATCATGGCACACTCACAAACCAGCATGTAAAACAACTTGTCTCACCACTAAGGATAATAACAGGGTTGGATACACATGTAATATACACACACACACACACACACACACACACACACACACACACGGGGCGAACAGCCCCGCAAATTCTCTATAAATCAACCCCAATGAATAATCATTTACCCGTGGAACAATTGTCAAAGTTCAAGTCTCCACAAAGGATGTCAAAGGCAACCAGATCTCCATCTTCACAGTATTGTGACTGGAAGTCCAAAACCCAGCGCAGGAGCAAAGACATCTGATCGCAGCGGATGACCGCATCACCTAAATACAAAAAGAGACATTTTTTTTAGCATTCCATTTTTATTAGGTTTTAATGAAGAAAACCCAATAACGATCACAAAAGTCAGAGCAAAATGGGTCATAAGAAGCAAATTACATAGTATAAAGATTTCTTGGTAAGAAGAACACAGTCACATAAATAACACAGACGGAGCACGATTGAAATTTACATAGACAAATAAATCTTCCACAGATGAGTTGAGCGAATAGACATTAGCAAAAGTTGCATCCTGAAGCATGCCAAAGCATCACCCAACTGGGAAAAAGTGAGCAAAGAAAAAAGGGGGGGGGGGGGAGGAAGGGAAGAGGGAGAAAAAGGAAGGGAGGAGAAGAAAAGGAGGGGACCAGAGGCAAGGCACAAAACCAAGGACAGGGAAGGAACAGGAAACAGAACTAAATCCAGTATCGACAATACAAGGTCCGACTCAGCCTTCCATCTACTGCCCGCAGCCACTGACCCACCGTACGCTGGGGCATCCATTTTCCATCCAACAACAATCTCTCCTCTAGCATAAAAGGCCTCATGAAAGAGAAGAAGCTTATTAGCCTGGGTAGTGAGTATGCAGTCCACAAATCCCGATAAGAAAATCAGGGGGTCTGCCTCAAGTTGTAGCCCGGTGGCACAATTGATAATAGAGACCACCGAAGTCTAATACGGCTGTAGCAATCGGCAGGACCACACCACACGCAAAAAAGTGCTCATCTCCACCTTGCATCTATGGCATCCGCTGAGTGGTAAATGGCTGCCAGTCAGGAAGGAGTATAAAACGCCCTATGTCGGAATTTCAACTGAAGAAACCCAGCTCTAGGGGATACAACAGTCGTCACAGTCCTCCCAATCATCATCCATCAGTGAGTGAAGATCAGACCGCCATTTCCTAAACAAGCGAGGTGCTGTGAGACTGACAGAAATAAAGTGAGGAAAGAGTTTCATGAAACCTATGCTCCATCAAAAAACGATCAATACGATCAGATTTAACAGCCAACTGCAAGTATCTGAAAAACATAGAATCGGGCCATACAATGACTGGAGTCTGTCAAAGTCCAACAACACCCCCCACCCCACCCTATAATATGCTTGACAACCTTGATTCCATAGTGTGCCCAAGCCTGGGGATGAGGGAGAAAAATGATACGCAGAAGCGTCCACCTTTATAGAAAACTTGGACCACAGTTCCCCCACACTCCATAACATCAAAAGGTGAGCAAACAAGGATACTGTGTTCCAGGTGTGATGAAGCAGCAGAGTCTCCTTGCAAAATGAAATATCAAAAAAGGGACTGGCAACCACCTCCAACATGAATTCCAAAAGTGATCCATTAGCAACGAGCAGTATACAAAGAGGGGAACGGAGTCTACGAAAGGGCCAAACGTAAATCCAGAGGAACTGAAACAGCGGAGAAAGAAAAAGGCTCAAAATAACAGGTGAGATGAAGAAAGGGAATATCTGCAAATGGCAATGTCATATCTACAGGAAATGCAATGTCACAAAGAGGAATTTGATTGGTGGGGTGATCAATACATGCAGCAACGTCTGATTACAACGTATGCCAGAGCTCTTGAACGCAGAGCTGTAGCTAGCTCTTTTTGCGCCCGAGGCAAGAACACAAAATTGTGCCCCCCAACAGACCTGTGCAGTATGTGACATCATGCGCCCCGCCACCAGGATGGTGGAGCGCATGCGCAGAATGCGTTGGTGGCCAAATCCAAAATAGCATAAAAATTTGTTTCGTTTGACGAAACTAATGAAAACATTTTTAGCTTCCATTCATTTTGTCCAAAACATTTTTAGTCTTTGCACATGTCTAGCAGAGTGTGTGTTTATTTTTTTTCACTGTTGGGGGGGCTTCAGGGAAATATTGGGGGTCTAAATAGACCCCTGACATTTCCCTTTTGAAATAGAAAAAGAAATTGGAGGACACAGAGTCCTCTGCCCATACAGGTGGAGGAGAGCAGCAGGGATCCGAGTAGAAGCTGGAGCCTGTGCCGCTCCTCATCTTCCTGCCGAACCGCGGCTGTGTTGGCCACCTGGTTCCCCTGTTGCCAATGGTGCCCTGTGCTCGCCATGGCAACAGGGGCGAGGGGGCCCAGCCAGGCCAGGTCCTGGCTGCGCCCCCTCTCAGCTGCGCCTGAGGCGAGTGCCTCACTCGCCCCATGGTAGCTACAGCCCTGCTTGAACGGGCCATTGTCAAACAGACTTCCTGTGGCTGACTGACCTCCCATTTGATGGTGTTTGCATAGTTCAGGGGTGGACACCACTAAGCAGGGCCAGCTGTGGGACCCTAATGATCATTTTGGCTGTCTGTAAGGTTGGCATTCTAGTAACCACTGCAGTAGGGGCATTCTGCCCAATGACCACCAATGTAAGGGGTGTTTTCCCCACTGACCCCTAATGAATTGGTTTAAGCAGGAGTTCCCTGAAGATCATTTCAAGGGCTCCTCTTGGGAAAAATAGGCTGAGAAAGGCTGCCCTATACAGACCCAGTCACTTATCCCATTCATGAAAATGAGGGGTTGAAGGGTGCATGCTCGCCCGGGGAGGGTTTAGGCCTATGCATCAACACCAGGCCCAGCTCTGGCCACCATCCTGCCCAGCTCCTGGCAACCAGAGAGATGTTTATGGCCCTTCTCCCCACCTGGCACTTAGCAACCTGGGATGTTCTGTCTGGAAAGGGGGCACTACAAACAATGTGCAGAAGAATGGCCATGCCACTCTGCCTGCCACCCTCCCATTTCACCCAAAGAGATGCCGTCTGAGGCAACAACCTCAGGTCGCTTCATTACAGCTATGGCCCTGGATTAAAACAACATACTGCTAAATTTGACTTTGGTCTCTGACTAGGTTACTTTGCTTAGGTTTCCTATTTGAAAAGTGAAGTCTCATAGATAAGTATAAGATCCTGTCAGCATGATCATGTTCAAATATAACCAACCCCACTTCCAGTATGTAGACTCATGTAATGTCAACTCTGTATGCCTTCCCCCAAAAGGCCCTCCCGTCTGTTTTATACTTACCTTCGTTCTTCAGGCCGGTCATGTGACACGCCGTATCCTCTCCTTCTGATGGTGGGCATTCCTGCATGCTGCAGAGCGATGTTGATGTAACGAGGTCAGCCCCGCTCTCTGTATCATTGGAGGCCGGCCTCGTCACATCCCCTAAGGGGTGGACCCGGTACACCAAACACTCATAGCGCCTCCTCAGTCTCCCAAATTGAGCGACGTTGGGTGTCCTAAAATCCAAAAGACTGAGGACATCTTGTGATGAAAAAGAAGTACTGTGGAAGCTGCTGCTTTATTTCTAACACCCCCTAGAGATCCATTTTAACTCAAAATACATTTTTGGATTTACCGAAAAATATTTTTCTTGAAGTTCATTGAAGGACACAGGACGTCAGTAATTCTTAAACGGCTGGGTTATACTGCCACCAACCTCTTGTAGGCAGCAGTATAACCCGGATATTGTAGAACCACCGAATTCCTGTGTCCCTCAAACGATACAAAAAAAAAAAAAGCGTTAACCTGATTTGGGCTTTAATAGGAGAAAACACAAAAGTCCCCCCCCCAGCCTCAAATTATATCAGTGTATATTTAGTCACCATCCCCCGTTATGGAACCGACTTACTCTCTGGTGCATGTAAATGCGTGCAATTTATATATCCCACAATTCTTTGCTTCTGCTTCGTCATTCCAACGTGAACCTGTATAGAAAAATGGATTCAGAAACTGGAGATTAGAAGCGAACGTTCCCTCAGGCAGAAGATATAACACGTCAGACTCACTGAGGCTCTTCTGTGTTCTGCGTGTTAAAGTGACATTAAACCCTCAGAGTTTGTAACATAAACCAATACTGTAATGTGCCCCTTACTGTAATCCATGGCTGTTTCCCTTCTCTTTGCTGCTCTTCCTTTTAAATCCTCATGTCTTCTCATGTTGGGGGAGAACTTCCCTTTGCAGCTGAGTGCCTCTTCCTGTAGTGCTGGCTCAGGTTGTGAACCTGTACACAGACCGTGTATCCATTCCAGAGACAAGGCAGTCTGCTGCAAAACAGAAGTTCTCCCCCAGCATGAGAAGACATGAGGATTTAAAAGGAAGAGCAGCAAAGAGAAGGGAAACAACCATGGATTACAGTAAGGAGCACATCACAATATTGGTTTATGTTAAAAAATCTGAAGGTTTAATGTCACTTTAAGGAGAGAAGTCTCACCAGAAACATTTTCACTGCGTCCCGTTTAGATAGCTGCTGATAGAGCTAGTGTGGTCAGCCGTGCCCCCCTCCCCCCCACCGCCGTCCGACCATGCTGCTCAGGAGATAAAGAGCTCATTCTGTGTGATTG
>NW_017309397.1:20371-21942 GCF_000935625.1 Nanorana parkeri
ACTGGAACTGCTCGAATGTGAAATCTTTCTGGTCAGATGTTACAAACTTTACAGCAAATCATTTTTCAATATATGAAACCACGAGCTGCGTGTGTGTGTGAGGGGTGAGGGGTGAGGGGCAAATTAGAGATTCAAAACATTTCTCCTCGTAGTCCTCCGATTTTTTTTATTTATTGGAAAGACACTGACGCTCCTAGATCGGCCTTTCGGGACATTTTTTACCCCAGAGGAACCCTTGAAATATCCCGGTCATAGGGAAACCCTGCTGATAATTACTATATCTCAGGGGTGGAAGAATGAATTCGGAATCCAGGAGCCAGTCTGTCCAATCCCGGAGCCAGCAGGGTTTCATTAGAAGCTCCATTGACAACATGGTCTTTGGTCCCCTTACATTGGTGGGCAGTGTAGTGTCCTCTCACATTGGTGGTCAGTGTAGTGTCCCCTTACATTGGTGGTCAGTGTAGTGTCCCCTTACATTGGTGGTCAGTGCAGCGTCCCCTTACATTGGTGGTCAGTGCAGCGTCCCCTTACATTGGTGGTCAGTGTAGTGTCCCCTTACATTGGTGATCAGTGTAGTGTCCCCTTACATTGGTGGGCAGTGTAGTGTTCCGTTACATTGGTGGGCAGTGTAGTGTCCCCTTACATCGGTGGTCAGTGTAATGTCCCCTTACATTGGTGGTCAGTGTAGTATCCTCTCACATTGGTGGTCAGTGCAGCGTCCCCTTACATTGGTGGTCAGTGTAGTGTCCCCTTACATTGGTGATCAGTGTAGTGTCGCCTTACATTGGTGGTCAGTGTAGTGTCCCCTTACATTGGTGGGCAGTGTAGTGTCCCCTTACATTGGTGGTCAGTGTAGTGTCCCCTTACATTGGTGGTCAGTGCAGCGTCCCCTTACATTGGTGATCAGTGTAGTGTCCCCTTACATTGGTGGTCAGTGCAGCGTCCCCTTACATTGGTGGTCAGTGTAGTGTCCCCTTACATTGGTGGTACTTCCCCACCTTATTCCATTTTGGGTTCGGCTGTCACTATGAAAGTTTACCTTGACACAAAGGAGCCCTTTGGAAGCCATGGCGTCCTCCCCGCGAGCGTTCGGGTAGAAGTAATACTTGGCTGCTGTGAACTGGTGCCGACTGGCCAAAAATAATCCACTATTGAAGAACCTAAAACCACAACCACGAGGTCCCGAGGGCCCGACATCATACAAAATGTGGGGAAAAGTTGTCCCGAGGCAGCGGCGCAGTTTGCGTGAAGCTCGTCCATCGAACACTTCCTGCAGGCACACAAAGTCAGCATTTTTGGGGAAAGTGACGGACACCTCGAATGGCGCGTCTTCCTCCTCTCCCGTCTTACAAGGCATCTCGATCATCGGCACGACGTCTTCCGTGCCACATATCGGCACCGTGTCCTCACAGTTATTCCCGGCGGGTTCCGGAGCGGAGCACAGGAGGCGGGAGATGGCGGCGCTGCGGCGCTGCGAGTGGCGCAGGTTGCTGAAACGCGCCAAGCCGTCCGGCAGGAGGCAGAGGTTGGCGCTGATGAAGGTGAAGGAACGGTCGCCGCTAAGTATCTTC